>NC_046658.1:158374229-158392952 GCF_010883055.1 Belonocnema kinseyi | reverse complement strand
TAACCTTATCGAATATAGTCAAGGAGTTGCGAAAGGAATCCTTTTGTCATTTTTAAAATGTGTGGCCAAAAAGTTAAAAACCAGGTTTATAATCATTTTGTTCGGTGAAAACATTTTTTATATTAAAAATTGAAAACTTTATTTTTAATTGTATCCAAAGCCGATTTTGAAAACTCATGAAATTTTAGTATTCAAATTCTAGTTTGATTTTCTCGAAATTGGCTACATTTTTATATCAGAATTCGTTTACCCGCCTTCAGAAACTTAATATCACCTGAACATGTTTTCTTTTATTCTTTTAACTGAACATCGCAATTTTTATCTCAATCCGCAGCCGAGCCTGTTCCAATTTTAGGTTAGTGCCACTTTTCATTTTTAACTTTCACATCGATTTTCTCGAACCTGGATAACCTTCTTTTAATAAAACTTTTATGGCCTGCATTCTTTAACACCTCGGTTTAGGAGTGGACTTTTGTTTTATCTCTTAAAAGTGACTTCAATTTTACGAAATGCGTTTTCGTTCTCTTGAAAAATCCCCATTTGGTTGGTTATCAAGTTCTTTACTGCCACCATTCGATTAAGAAGGAATCTGTATTATCATCAAAGAATAATAAAAATTCTTAACGTATTTTCAGACTAGATAGAGCTATGAATTAAATTGGTTGTTTTCAATTTTTTTTTTTTTCTGAAAAAACTTTTTCTTCGCTCCGCTGTTGTATCAACAAAAAATTGTAATTCATAGCTCCATCTAGACTGAAGGGACGTTAAGATTTTTTTTTTATTCTCTGATGATATTGAAGATTACTTGGAAAATTTAAATACCTAGAACTGGTATTCATGAAAAACAATGTACAACAATAAAATTGTATCAGAAATGAACTTTCCTACTTTTTACTGCAAATTTTATTTTTATTCAGTTTCCAAACTTCCGTGTAATTACTTCGGAACTGAATAACTTTTTACGCCAATTTTTATGGCTCGATTCATTTATGACGCTTAGCTCTTTTGCAATTCCGCCCTTCATTTAAATTGAAAAACTTTTTCTTTCTTTCTTCATTTTCTTTCCATAACAGCGTTCAAACTTTCAAAGTTTGCAACCGATTTGAATAAATAATAATCTTCGAAATCATTCATCAGATTTGTCAAGATTGGAGGTACACATTGAAAAATAATTACTTTTAACGATTTAGTAACTTTTATAGTAAATTTACTAAATTCTTATTAACATTCAGAAACTGTATTAAAAAATAGATAGTTTCCCACAATTCCTAAATAGTAACTGAAATATAAGGGACCGCACTTAAATTATTCAACAGCTTAAAAGACATCCTTTTTGGTTGCAAATTCAACTATTTTATTAAAAATTTATCTTTTTGGGTAAAAAATTCAAATTTTTTCGTAGAACCTTTTGTTTAAAAACCATATTTTGTTGCTGATTAATCAAACTAAAATCTTTTTTAGCTGAAAACTTTTTCTGAAAACTGCTCTATTTGATTTAAATGTTCATATTTTTTAGTAGAAATATTGCATCCTTCTTGAATAAAAAAACAACTGTTCTGCCAAAAGCTCAACCATTTCCTAGAAAATTTACTTTTTGTTTAAAATTTGTATTTTTGTGTTGAAAAGTCAATTCAAATCTTTTTGGATAAAACTCAAATCTTTTTTTTGCAAATTTTACTTCTTGATTTTAAAATTCACAGTTTTTAGTAGAATTTTTATTTGTCTTGGAAAAAATTTAACTGTGTGGTTGAAAAATTAACAATCCTTTGAAAAATGATACTTTTTGAGTAAAAATTCAATTATGAAGCAGAAAATTAACTCATTGTTTACAATTCTTATTTTGGTGTTGAAAAGTGAACTGGAATCTTCTCTGTGTAAAAATGTAACTATTTTCATCAAGGTTTTTTTTTTTTTAATTCATATGTTTTAGAAGAAATTTAGTCTTTCTTAAATGAAAATGCAACTGTTTTTTATTTAAAATTCACCTGTTTTAGTATAAATTTCATCTTTATTGGATAAAAATGTAACTATTTGGTGGAGAATTCACAATTTTATTAAAAAGTTACATTTTTTAAAATTAAAAATTCATCCTTTTAGATTGAAAGTTCAATTTTTTTTCGTAGAAACTTATTACGTGTGTAAAATTTTATATTTTGATCGTGAAAAGTCAACTGAAATCTTTTTTAACAGAAAATTCAACTTTTTTTGAAATAGTATCTTTTTTGTTAAAAATTTCATCTCTTTGTTTTAAAAGTATAACTTTTTGTTTAAAATTGATATTTTGGTGTTGAAAAATGAACTAAAATCTTTTCAGGGTAAAAGTTCAATTCCAAAAAAAAGTTTGTTTCTTTTGATTAAAAATTCATCTTTTTTTAGTATAATGCAATTATTTGGTAGTGAATTCAACTATTTTGTTAAAAATTCATCCTTTTTGGTTCAAAAACTTCGTCATTCTAGGTATAAAATTCAATTTTTTTAGCAGAAACTTATTTTTGGTGTAAAAAATCATACTCATAATTTTGGAAAGTCAACTGGAATCTTTTTTGGATGAATATTCAACTATTAAATTTTTTTAAATTGTTCTGCTTTAGTAGAAATGTCATTTATTTTTTTAAGAAATAATTTTTTTAAGGATTTATATTTTTAGTTGAAAACCCATCTCTTTGTATGAAAGTTGAACTATTTTGTTGAAAATTAATCTTTTTTAATAAAAAATTCAACTATTTGGGTAAATTTTAAATTACATTGTTAAAACATTTTTACTTTTTATTGAAGGCTTATTCTTTTGGTTAAAAATTAATTTTTTAACTGAAAATAGAACTTTCATTTTTTTAGAATTGATATTTTTTAGTTGGAAATTCTCCGTTTATTGGTAAAAATAAGCATTTTCTTGTTTTGAAATTTTATTTTTGTGGGGTACAAATGCATCCAGTTTCATGGCTGAAAAGTGATATTTTTTATTTGAAAATTCAATTTTTGTAGAGAAAATTCGTTTTTTGCCTTGGAGATTCAACAATTTCGATAAACTTTCATTTCCTTCTTGAGTCAAAAATCTTTATTTGTTGAAAAATGGTCTTTTTGGTTGGGAATTTATCTTCTTAGGTTGGAAATTCAACTATTATGTTAAAAATGTCATCATTTTATGGAAAATTCAAGTATTTTGTTAAAAAGTCATCTTCTATAGTAGAAAATATATTAAAAATAAATAATAATGTAAATGAATAATATAATAATAATTATATGATAATAATGATAATTTAAAGTAAATTAATAAATTTGAAATTTGTTTCTGGAATACTGTTTTAATCCGTTTATAAAAGATTCTATGTTAAAAGTATTACAAAATTAAAATTCTGGTATTTGAATATTAATATTAATCCCAAGTCATCGTGAGAGAAAGAAGTGCGCAGTTAGCAACTGCGCACTCTTTGCTCCTCGAGCGCGTTCAAAGTGGTCAATGGTGGTTGCGTTCATGGGCGTCAATGCACTGCAAACGATTTTTTTAAATTATAACGATGCAGTAAACCTCTTTTTTCTGATTTTGAATTATCTCAAGCGTGAAAAGAATTCGAAATTTGCAAGAGAAGAAAAAACTGAAAAAAGCGTTAAAGTTTCGTCTAAAGGCAACGGACCTAGAAGCTCTCTGTTAAGGAGCGAATTATCTTTGCAATGAAATAGTCACAAAATATTGGGATCACCTCTTAGCTAGGTAAGTTATGACTGTCATTTGAAGCCGTTCCGTTGGTTCATTAATTTTAATATAAATTTGCAGTGTTTATTTATAATAGTGTAATTTATGGACGGCCCCACGTTAAAAAATAAAGTACCATCTAGTACATCATGATTCATGATGAATAAAATGGTAATCATGTCTGGTTAAGCGATGATCGATGCAGAGTGAAATTTTGAGGGAATGTCTTGGCAATTTAGTATAAATACACTTTGGTCTGAAGCCTTTGATGTTGAAGTCGAAAGGGGTCCTCCTCCAACTTGAGAGCACGTTCAGTACCAGCGGCCCTTAATTACAAGCGACGCCACCGGCTTGGCCCGGTCAAAATTTGTCTAACGTGTTCCAAAGAGAGAAGAGGAAGAAGAGGAAGAAGAGGAAGAAGAAGATGAAGAAGATGAAGAAGATGAAGAAGAGGAGGAAGAGGAGGAAGAAAAAAAGATGCGATGCTTGGCTCCGAATGATCCTGTTCGAAACAGTTCGAAATAGAACAGAAAACGAGCAACTCGCTGGTGCGGCTTTTGCGGACGTCCGTCTAAAGTGGTCTAGCTCCTCCACCTGGCAAGCAAGTACGTTTAATGACTACGCGACGGAAATAAGTTTTTATCCTCTCGCTAAGAAAGTGGTGTTGTCCCCTCTTTCCTCCCCTCGTTACTTCGTAATTAACCACCACAAGAGCGCTTCGTTCGTGCAATTCCTTGTAATTACCTTCCGTTACGCCGTCGATAAGGTAGGAGATACAGAGGAGGGACTGAGCGAATATTTCAAGGCCCCTTTTTTGATCCTGGAATTTCCTACCAAACAGGGTGCCAAATGAAGAAAGCGGCGGTGGCGAGAGCGCGTAAAAAATCGAGGGAGTATCATTATGATCATTGCTTCATTTACATTCAAAAGTGCTTTCATTTTTTTCGAGACTGTCAGAAGCGTTGCCCTGAAAATCGAACTACGTAATTTTGTTAGAAAGAGTTTAAAAGATTTTACAAATTTTAAGGGATTTAGGGGCATTCACCAGAGTGTCATGTGAACAATTACATGGTTTTAATTTAACCAATTTATAACTTGCAAAATTTAAATATTTTGTTGAAATTTTATGAAATGGTTCAAAAGAAGTAAGGGCACGTCTTTCAGGTTTATTTGAGTTTTGAATTTGTTTAAATAGTGAAATTTTATTAATTTTTCATTTGGAATGTAAGTGAGGATAGGGCTTTAGAGCCCTGGATAAAATAGAATTACTACAATTGCATTATTTTAGCAAAATAATTGCTTAAATGGGTCAGAAAGTCGTTTTCATACATATTTTGAACAAGTTCCCAAAATGTTAGCACATTATATTTTTTTTTCTAATTTAGCGACCCATGAATATTCTAAAAGTTTCTATATTTTGAGGAATAATCAAAGCTAAAAAACTTTTCATGGCGTTTTACGGCAGTTGAAGGCATTTCAAAAAAATGAATGATTGTTTTTCAAAAATTTTAAAGGATTTCGAGGGAATTATAAAAAATTTGAAATTGCAAAAAAATTTCCTAAACTTATTCATAAGGATTTAAAAAAATATTGTAAAATTTAAAAGGTTTTAGGGATAGATCAAATTTCTCAAAATGTTGAAATATTTTTATAAATTGCACGGCATTTCACAAGAATTAAGAGATTTCTTAGGGTTTCAAATATTTGAAGAAAATTTTACAATATTTCCGAAGATTTAACTGAATTTCTGAAAAGATTTTAACGCATTTTATAAGATTTTCGAGGATTTCAGTCATTCTAAAAGATTTCCGAGGATCTCAAAGACTTCAAAGGAATTTCGTACTATTTTAATTGAATTTAAAAGATTTAATTCACTAGAATTGAAATATTTCAGAGGATTTCAGATGTTTAAAAATACTTCTGAAATATTTCGAAGTCATTCTAAAGATTTTAAAGAATAAAAAATATTTTCTCGTATTTAAAAGGATTCCAAAGAATTTTCAATGATTTTAACGATTTTAAGGTATTTAGAAAAAATTTCAGAAGACCGCCAATATTTGTATTTCTCACAGAATCAATAGACTCCAATAAAAAAATCAAACTATTTTTGGTTGTAAAAGTAAAAATTCCACTATTTAGTGGAAAGTTGAAATAATTTATTAAAAGCTAATTTTTGTGGTTGAAGATTCATCACATTGAATGAAAATTTATCTATTCCATTTTTATAAAATTAATCTTCTGGTTTCAAAATGATATTTTGGTTAAATTTTTAACCTTTTTTATTAAAAAATTATCTCTGTTTGAAAATTTAAATACTTTGTTGAAAATTCCTCTTTTTTTTATCTGAGTCTTATTTTTTTTTAACTAAAAATGTAACTATTCCATTTATGATTGAAAATTGGTTATTTTGAATTGAAAATTGATCTTCTATAAAAGAAAATTCAACTATTTGGTTGGCAATTGATGTATTTTGGTTGAAAATTTGTTTTTTCTTAGAAAAATAACTTTTTGGTTGAAAAGTTCATTATTTTATGTGAAAATTCACATTTGTGAATCAAAAATTGAATTATTTTGTTGAAAATTTGTATTTTTTGCAAGAAAATTCCACAATTTGATAGAAAATTCAAGTATTTGGTTGAAAATTAAGTTTTTTGTTGAAAATTCCAAATATTTCGTTAAAAACCGAACTATTTTTATGAAAAGTTAACTATTTGGTAGAAAATAAACTTATTTTTTTCCATCAATTTTTTTTTTTGAAAATTTAACGGTTTTGTGAATAATTCATTTTTTTTTTTGGGTGATGATTCAACTGTTTGGTTAAAAATTTGGCTTTTTTATTCAATTTAAGTGGTAAAAAATTTTTTGTTCAAGATGCTACTGCTTGGTTTAAAATTAATTTGCGTCGTTTAAAGTTAGCCTTTTTGGGTTGAAAATTTTTCTCTTTTGGCAGAAAATCATTTTTTATGGAAAAATTTAACTATTTCAAGGGATTTTGTTGGATTTTAATTTATCGTTCTTTATGGTTGTAAAATATAATAATTAACAACGAGGATCGTTTTTGGAATAGCTTGAAAGCAAATTAGCGTTTATGTTTTCCAGTAAACGATTTTTGTCATTTTTAAAGAAGTGAGTGCGAAAATATAATATTTCTTGGTGAAGATCATCCACATAATTAGGCCTCTTTTGGATGTAGGTATACATTTAATATGCACATATTTTATGAAGTATTAAAATAGTAAGTAGGAGAAAATTAGTCGGTTTATAACCATAGCTTCTTTATGAGGTGGTGATTATAATTTTTTGAAAATTGATTAGTTTTGTAAATGATGCTTGTTTTTTTTTTTTTTGCGAAAAGGTGAAATGCGACCCCAGGGTATCTATTCAATGGATGATTTTAAATTTCCTGTTTTCCTTCAATCAATTCTGAATTTTTTTCCATTTAATTTAAAAATATTTAAAAATATTTTAATGATGTCAAACGATTTACAAGAAAAAACAGAATGTTTGAATTCAAAAAATTCTGACTTGTAACAAGGTATTTTCAAAATCTAGCGAATTTTGACTTGACAGAAGAATTAAAAATAAAAAAATCTCCCTCTTGAAAATTTAAAAATGTCAAACATCGAAATTTTCTTCCTTCCAAATCCATACAAATTTTTAAATCCAAAAATTACCTTTTGCAATTTCAAAAATATTGACAATCGAAATTTCGTCCCTTCCAACTCAACAAAAATGTTTAAAAAGATTATTAACCAAAATTTCCTTCCTTACAACTCGATACAACAGTTTAAAAAAATTATTAACTAAAATTTCCTCTCTTCTGACTCGATACAAATTTTTGAAATAAAAAATTTTCCTCTTAAAGCAAAAAAATGCCTTCTTGCAATTCAGAAAAAAATTTTTAATTAAAATTTTCTCACCTTCCAAATCAATAAAAACGTCAGAAATAAAAAGTTCTTTTTTTTACAATTCATAAAATATTAAAAACCAAAGTCCGTCTGCCAATCAAACAAAAAATTACTATTAAAATATCCTTGTTTCAAACTCAATAAGAATGTTAAAAATACAAAATTGGTCTATTTGCAACTCAACACATGTGTAGAAACAAAAAAAGTGCTTATTCCCATTCGGAAAAAAATCGTATACCAAAGTTTTTTCCATTTCTTTTAACATTATAACTGTGAAATTCAAACGTTTTTTTATGCATCGATTTTTTTATGTCAAATTATTATTTTTCGCAGTCGTCCCAAATTATTATAAATCAAAATTCAACACTTTCATTTACAAAATAAGCATTTAAAAAATAGTACAATTAAAACTGTAACCTTCTAAACTTATGTTTAGCACTCTGAAATTTATTTTAAATCAAACTGAATAAAAAATTTGTCCTCTTGGTTTACAATTTCGTCTTTTTTGATGGAAAAGTAATTTTTGTTTGATAATTAATCTTTCTGGGTTTAAAATGAACCTTATTGTTGAAAATTCAACTATTTTGTTCGTTGAGACGTCATCCTTTTTTGTGAAAATTCAAATATTTAGTTAGAAGTGAAACTACTTTGTTAAAAATTAACTAATTTGTTTGAATTAAATTTTTTAACTAAAAAAGTAAATGTTCAATTTTTTGTCGGAAATTGATTTTTTTCGATAGAAATATAACCTTCTTGGTTGAAAATTATACCACTTTGTTGAAAATTTACTTTGATTTTATTAAAGATTGAGTTTTTTTCTAGAATTTTATTTATTCTATTTTTAGTTGAAAATTTAAGGGTTTTACCTAAAAATATAAATATTTGTTGGAAATCTGTCTTTTTTGGTAGAATAGTACTCTTATTATTTAAAACTTTATCTTTTTGGTTGAAAATTAATTTCTGTGGTTGGAAATTCAACTATTTTGTTGAAAATTTGTTTCTTTTTTTGGTTGAAAATTTATTTTACTAACTGAAAATGTAAGTTTTTTATTTTGGGTAGAAAATTTATCTTTTTCGTTGAAAATTCATTTATTTGTTTAAAAATGAAATTAGTTATAAATATATTAGTTGAAAATTCACTTTAACTATTCAATTTTTTGTGAAAAATTAACCTTTTTAGAAATGTAATCTTTTTCTTCAAATAATGTTCTGTTTTATAGACAATTTAACAATTCTATTTTTTGTTAAGACTTTATTTCTTTGGTTAGAATTTTTTTTCTAATTCGTTATAGAAAATTCATCTTTCGGAATTAAAATTTCACTATTTAGTTAAAAATTTATGATTGTAATTAAAAATTAATTTGTTTGACTGAAAATTCGTTTCTTTTTATTTATACATATATCTTTAATCTTTTTTAGTTAAAAATTTATATATTTCATTGAAACTGTATTTTTTTAGATAGAAAATTTGTCTTTTGTGTTTAAAATTTAATTATTTTGTTGATAATTAATTTTATTGATGTTGAAAATTGATTGTTTTAACTGAAAAGTTGATTCTTTTACTTTTGGTTGAACAAAAATTCTTTTGCATGAAAAAAATCTATTTTTATGAAAATTCTTTGTTTTTTTTGTTGGCTGAATCTTGATTTTTCTAAAATTTTAACTTTCTTTTTTTGGTTAAAACTTTATATTTTTTAGGTGAAAATTCATGAATTTGGTTCAAATTTTTTTTTTTTAGTTGAAGAATTATCATTTTAGTTTAAAATTCACTTTAACTTTATATTCCATTTTTTGTGAAAAATTTATTTATTTTTTTCAGAAATATATTGTTTTTTTTTTTAATTTCCTGTTTTGTATAAAACTTAACTATTCTTCTTCTTCTGGGTTGAGTCGAACTATTTCATTTTGCTTGAAAATTTATATTTTTAGTTAAAAATTAATTCATTTTGCTAAAACCTCGTTTTTTTTGTTGTTGTTCCAAATTTACTTTTCTAACTACAAATTTAACTATTCTTTTTTGGTAGAAAATTCATCTTTTGGGTTTAAAACTGAATAATTTTGTTGAGAATTCATTTTTTTTCATTGAAAATTGATTATTTTAACTAAAAATTTATTTCATCTATTTTTTGTTAAAAAAGAATTTTTTCAATGAAAAAAAGAAACTATTTTGTTGAAAATTAGTTGTTTTTGTTTTGTTAAATCTGTATTTTTCTAACATTTTGAATTTTCAGGTAGAAAATTTAATATCCAAGAAAACGGTTCTTCTAGTTTAAAAAAATTCTAAGTGCTGTAATAGAAATCTCAATTCATTTCATAATCTTTTGACGACTCATCCATACAAAATTATCAAGTTAGGAAATCAATAAATATAGAGAGGTGTCCTGAAACGATATTTTAAATGCATGTTCCTCAATTTCTATCATTTCTCTGATGATGAGATAATGATGATGAAATTCGACCAACAAAATTTATGCAATGAAGATAAGTTTACTTTCACCTGTTTGATCAAAGTTTAATTTTTTCAATTCATCTGTCAGTGAGCAAACATTTTCTGATCGATCGCCTGTCATTATTTCATCGCATAAGATCGCAAGAATCAAGTTCGCAAATTCATTGGACACGAGATCGTTATTCGCAGATTTGATTGGTCATTGATTTTTTGCAATATGGATTATTTCCTCTGACAAGATTTTGCCTTGAGCCAGTTAATCATAATTTTATCTATTTTATCAATTCAGTGGGAGTTTCTATTTTATTTTCCAATCCGAATACAGTGCTCCACTGTTTTCCAGGATGGCTACTAGGGTGGTCCAAAAATGCATTGGATTTCTTTTTTCAAATCTTGCATGCATAGTGGTCGGAAATTTTTTTAATAACATTTTTTCAGAAAAAAAAAAAGATCTTTCACATCACTCCTCTGGGAATCGAACCACAGAACTTCCGATTGCCAGTCGGGAGATCGAAAAAAAATCAAAAGAAAAACCAAAAAAATTTGTTCGAATGCACACAAAAATTAAACATAGTTTGTAAAACATCCGTCTTTTTTGGTAGAAAACTAATCGTATAGGTTGAAAATTAAACTGTTTTGTAGAGACTTAGTTTGTTTTTATTAAAAATTAAGTTTGTGATTAAAAATTGGACTATTCCATTTTAATGCTAAAAATTCTACTAGGATTAAAATGAATCTCTTTGGTTGAGCATTTAAAAATTTTGTTGAAAGTTCGTTTAATTTCTTTAAATTCAATTGTTTTTGGTTTCAAATTAAAATATTTTTTTATTGAAAATTTAAATCCTTGGTTGAAATACCTTGTGAAAAATTAATTTTTTTGGTTTAAGATTCATAATTCTAGTTTAAAAGTTGTTGAAAGTTTATTTTATTTTTTTCTTAAAAATGGATTTTTTTATTTATGATTTTTGGGTAAGATTTTAATTGTTTGGTAGAAAATTTCCTTTTTTTTATATATTCTGGATTGAAAATCCAATTGCTTTATAGAAAATGATATTTTTCGTTTAAAATTTTAACAGTTTGACAGAAAATTTAAATTTTTGTAGAAAATTTGTTTTTATTAAAAATTAACTGTTTAAAATGAAAATTGGATCATTTAATTTTTTTTAATATTGATCTTTTTTAGTTCAAAATTTGAACCATCTGGATGAAAATTTACTGCAATCCGATTAAAAATTAATCTCTATGGTTGAACATTCAACTGTTTTTGGTTTCAAATTACAGAATTTTTGTTTTGAAGTATCAACTATTTTATTTTTCGTTCAAAATACATGTTTTTTTTTTAAATTGAACTACTTGGTTGAAAATCTTTGTTAGAAATTATTTTTTGTTTGCAATAGTTTCATAATTTTAGATGAAAATTAATTAATCAATCTTTTTGGTTCGAAATTTGACTGCTTTGTTACAAATTCGTTTATTTTATAATTTAAAAATTAATTTTTTGAATGAAAATTTAATTGTTTGGGTAAAAGATTAATTGTTGGTTAGAAAATGTACTTATTTATTGAAAACTCATATTGTAGGTTTAAAAATTTAACTGTTTTGTAGAAAATTAATTTGGTTAGATTGAAAATTAATTTTTTTGAAAGGAAAATTCGACTATTCTAATTTTTACTCATAAATTGATCTTTTCCCGTTTAAAATTTAACCATTTGGTTGAAAAATCGGTCTTTTAAAAATTTTAATTAAACTTCTTTGTTAAAAGTTCAACTATTTGGTTGAAAATTTATGTAATTTGTTGAAAATTAATCCATTTTGGTAGAAAATTGAAGAACTTGTTAAAAAATCTTTCTGAGAATTTCTTTGTAGAAGATTCATAATTTTAAATAAAAATCAATTAATATTTTTGGCAAAAAATTCAACTACTTTGTTGAAAATGTTGTTTGTTTTGTTTTGTTAAAAATTAATTTTATTTTTATAAAAAAGTAATTTTTTAAATTTTTTGATTAAAATTGTATGTAATTTGTGAAAAATTCGTCCTTTTTGGTAAAAAAATAAACTTCTTGGTTGAAAGTTCAGGTTATCAATTACAAAATTATTTAGTTTGTTAGACATTTTTTTGTGAAAAATTAATCTTGCGTGTTAAAAATTCCAAAATTTGGTTAAAAATTTATGTAGTTTGTTAAAAATTCGCCATTTTTGATAAAAATTTAATCTGATTGGTTGAAAATTAGTTGAAATTGGGTTTTTGTTTAAATGCAATTAATATTTTTTTTAATTCAATTATTTTGTTAAAAATTGATGTAATTTGTTGCAAGTTCTTTCCTTTTTTTCAATTACAAATTAATTTAGTATGTTGGACATTTTTTTGTGAGAAATTAATCTTGCATGTTAAAAATTCCAAAATTTGGTTAAAAATTTATGTAGTTTGTTAAAAATTCGCCATTTTTGATAAAAATTCAATCTGATTGGTTGAAAATTCAACTGTTGAATTACAAATTTATTTACTCTGTTAAAAATTCCTGTGTTCTGTAACAAATTAATCTTCTGTGTTAAAAATTCCAATATTTGGTTAAAAGTTTATCTAGTCTATTGAAAATTCATTCTCTTTGGTAAAAAATTAATCTTTTTTATTGAAAAATCGATTCTTTCATTTGAGATTTATTTAGTTTCTTCAAAATTCCTTTTTTTGCGAAAAATTAATCTTCTGTGTTTAAAATTTTACTATTTGCTTACAAATTTATCTAGTTTGTAGAAAACTCGTTCCTTTTTTACTAAAAAATTAATCTTGTTTGTTAAAAATACGAATATTTTGTTAAAAAATAAACTATTTTGTTGAATATTCGACCTTTTTTGTGAAAAATTATTGTTCAGTGTTAAAAATTCAACTATTTGGTTGACAATTTATGTATTTTGTTAAGAATTAATTTTCTTTAGTAGAAAATTAATCTTATTTGTTGAAAATTCATCAATTATAAATTTGTATGCAGTCCTTCACTTTTAAAATATCAAATTTGTTTCAATGATATTTAAATTGAAAACCATTACATTTATCTTCAGAATTCAGACAAATGATTTAAAAAAATAACCAATCAGAAAGTTCCGTTAAAATCGAAAAAGTAGGACGTTCTTTTTTTTGCGCATATATCTATCATTCAAGCCTTGCATTAGCCTGTATGAATGAAGTCTTTATATTGAAACCGAGCTTAGTTAGCAGAAATTACGACTTCGTATAAGACCGCCCGCGAAAGAGATTCACAGTTATTTATTATCACATGCATAATGCATAATTCACAAGAATAAATAAAAATAACAACGTAGTATGCAAAATTAAATTTTAGACTTTGTTATTTTTTTAATAAAGAAGAAAAAGGGATGGTTTTACATTAATTTAATAATATTTTTAATATTGATTTATCATTAATTAAAATCAAAACCTCATATAAACAATTAAATTTTTATTGCAAAAAATTCTAAGTTAATAGCTATTGATTAATTAGAAATGAATTAATTAGAATATTTTTTTCTCGATCTTTTAGAGTACTGTCAACAAAATAACTAAATTTTTACCCAATTATTGGATTTTTTAACCAAAAAGATGAATTCTGAACCAAAAATATAATAGTAGACTTTTCAATAAAAAAGAATCTACTTTCAACCGAGAAAGATGACCACGAAAGAATCAAAACTTTTACCCAACCAAATAAATTTGCAGTTAAAAATGTAATTTATAACTCACAAAAAAAACAATAATTTTCAACAAAGTAGACGAGTTTTGAACTAAGCAGACGAATTAATTTTCAGATAAAATTAAGAATTTTCAACCAAAGAAATTAATTTTTACTAGACATGTATTCTCAACAAAAAATGTAATAGTTGATAATTTAACCAAAAATTTTTTTTTTTGGAAATAAAAAACAGTTGAATTTAATCAAACTAGGCGAATTTTTAAGAAAATATTGGAAATCTCAACCATAACAGAGTAATTTTTAGTCGAAGCACTGGCATTTGGCACCCAAAAATTTGTTTTTTATCAAAATAGTGTAATTTTAAACCAAGAGGAATAATTTTCTAGAACGAAAAGTTTTTAACCAAATAGAAGAAATTTCAAGAATGTAGTTGCGTTTTCAACTAAACAAAATTTTATTTAATGAAAATGGAATATGTAAATTTTCAGTTAAATTAATTAATTGTTTACAAGAAAAATGAAGATTTTTGTAACGAATTAGTTAAATTGTCATACAAACAAATACATTTTTAACTAAAATGATGAATTTTCAACTATAAAAATGATTTTGTTTAAAAAATATTTTAACCTTCGGCCACATAGTTGAATTTTCTACCAAATATTTTATATTTTTGAGCCGAAAATGATAATTTTCTACAAAACGTTTGAATTTATAAAAAGAAAATATGAATTTTCAACTAAAATTATGAATTTTTTAAGAAAATAATTCGTTTTTTTTTAAATAATTTTTTTTTAGTTTATATATACCAACTAGTTGCATTTTTAACAAAGAGAAGGAATTTTCTACCAAATAGTTATATTTTAAAATTGATTTTATTGAAAAAATTTTATTTTAAAATTGATCAATTAAAGTATAAATTTTAAACCAAAAATGGGAAACTTCATTCTCAACCGAAACACATTTATATTTAATCAGACAGTTGGATTTTTAATCACAAACGAGAAAATCTTAAACTCTTCTAATACGTTTTGCTTTAATATTTTATTATTTTGTTTACTCTAACAATTTCGCTAAAAAGTGATGTTTCTTGTTTAAAAATTTCACAATTTTAATGATAATTTTTCATCTTCTTGCAAATTTATCTCTCAGCAGGACTTTAATTTTTTTACTGAATTTTATTATTTTTTAATTCAAAGTTAAACGTTTAATGGTTAAACAAGCTTTTTTTTTAAATGTACTAAAAAGAAGCGAAAAATGTTCCTCTAAAAAGGGGAGTTGCAATAATAATAATAATAATAATAATAATAATAATAAAATTTAATATTTACGCCCCATGCTTTTATGTTTAGCCATATTATTTTTATATTATTATTATTGTTATTATTATTATTATTATTATTATTATCATTGAGATAAGGAATTATTTTGTTTCTTTTTAGTGCATTTAGATTAAAGCTTTTTTTCACGAAAAAACACTTTTTCTAATATTTCGAAATATTAAACAAATCCTCCAAGCCTTTAGGCAATTTTATAAAAAAAAAATTTATAATAAAGATCCTTTTTAAATAGATAATTACACCATTTTGATATAACTAACCTAGCCAACGCAACAGCAGCAGTTGTGAGCGTTTGTTCTCTCTAATTAAAATTTCCGTTCAACTGAATTATATTTCTAATTAAAACACATTCGAATTGAAAGTTTCTAGTGTGGTAAATCCTCTGAAATTAAATTGGGGGAATAATTCACTGGCGAATAAATTGCAAAATAAAAAGAGAGACTAGGGTCGAGGGATTTTGGGGGAGGAGGTGAGGTCGTGTGAGAATCTCGAGGGCGGATAGCCGATGGTTGTAATGCATTTTTTGACTTTTTCTGGGACTTTTTCACTCTCCCTCGGTAAAACTAAAACCAGTTTCGTCGGAGTAAGCTGTGGGGGCTGAGGGGAAGATTTATCGAGCGTGCGTTCTCAAATGAGCGTGCGAGCGAACAGCGAGCAAACGGACTTCTCATTGAGCGAGGCGAGCCTGCTTGTCATCGCGTTATAGCGGTGCCAATGCACACGTGTCTACGTGTCTGCGATGTGGTTATTACAGATCACGAGAAGGCCTACTATTTATTTTCAAACTCGGCAGACTTGCATGAAAGGGGTTGGCCGACTAGAAACCCAATGAAAACAGAAAGATATTCGAACATGTGCTAAAAAATAACGCACAACAATCTTCAAAACGATAACAACGAGAGGAAACGTTTAATAATAGTACGAATTAGAACAGAAATCTTCATTTCTATAATGAGCTGTTTTTTAATTTAACACGTCAAGCTCTTTGAATTTTCCGCATTTGGCTCTTTTTGAATTTCCCGTTTCAAGTCCTTATTCAATTTTCCTCATTTAGCTCCATTTAAATTTTCCGCGTGGAACTCTTTGATTTTCCCGCGCTTAGCTCTTTTTGAATTCCCCGCGTCTAGCTCTTTTTGTACTTCTGCGTCAAGCCCTGTATTAATTCCCTGCATGAAGCTTTTTTTTAATTGCAGCCTTAAACTCTCTTTGGATTCCCCGCGTAAAGACCTTATTTAATTTTACGCCTTTGGCTCTTTTTGAATTCCCCGATTAAAGTCCTTTTTGAATTTTCCGCATTATACTCGTTTTGAATTTCCAGGGTTCAGCTTTTTTTGAATTTCCCTTCTTGAATTTTCTGCATTTGGCTCTTTTTGAATCACCTCGTAAAGTCCTTTTTAAATTTTCCGCAATTGGCTCTATTTGAATCTCCCGCGTTTAGCTCTTTTTGAATTTCCCGCGTCAAGGCCTTTTTGAATTTCCCGCGTTTAGCTATTTTTGAATCTCCCGCGTTTAGCTCTTTTTGAATTTCCCGCGTCTAGCTCTTTTTGAATTCCCCACGTCAAGCTCTTTTTGTACTTCTGCGTCAAGCCCTGTTTTAATTCCCTGCATGAAGCTTTTTTTTAATTGCAGCCTTAAACTCTTTTTGGATTCCCCGCGTAAAGACCTTATTTAATTTTACGCCTTTGGCTCTTTTTGAATTCCCCGATTAAAGTCCTTTTTGAATTTTCCGCATTATACTCGTTTTGAATTTCCAGGGTTCAGCTTTTTTTGAATTTCCCTTCTTGAATTTTCTGCATTTGGCTCTTTTTGAATCACCTCGTAAAGTCCTTTTTAAATTTTCCGCAATTAGCTCTATTTGAATCTCCCGCGTTTAGCTCTTTTTGAATTTCCCGCGTCAAGTCCTTTTTGAATTTCCCGCGTTTAGCTATTTTTGAATTTCCCGAGTTTAGCTCCTTTTGAATTTCCCGCCTCAATCTCTTTTCGATTTTCGGAATTTTTTTCTGAACTTTAGGGTTGTTAAGTTTTACAAGCCATATGAAAAGGCGGGAAAATTTGAAATGATAAAAAATTAATTTAATTTTCACATCCCGCAATTCGATTTTGGTAGCCGTTTTTTCTTTTTCCAGTAAAATCTTGGAAATGTGGGTTAGACCCTTATTAAGTGCTACCTTTTACATCTTTATAAAAGAGGATTGCATGAAAATCAGTATAGAAATAAATAATATTAAATTATCAACATAATTAGTGCAAAAAATAGGGAAACTACAAATTAATTATTTATTTATTTAAAGGTAAGTTTTAAATAATTTCGAATGATTTCAGAGGATTTCACAGATTTTATGGAATTTCACAGAAATTGAATTAAAAGGTTTCAAATATATCAGCGGATTTAAACATCTAAAAATTTTCGTGAATTTCAAACGATTTTAAAGGATTCCAAGAAATTTCAAACATTTCAAAGGATTTTCAAGAATTTAGAATTATTTCCAGGTTTCAAAGGATTTCCAGAAAACTGAATTCTAGAAAATAAAATCTTAAGGGATTCCTATCGATTCCAAAAATTTCCAGGGATTTTAAGGTATTTCAAAAATTTTAAGAGATTTCAAATTATTTAAACGGATCTCGAGAAACTTTTAGAGATTTTAAAACTTTAAAAAGTATTTTACTGGATCTTAAAATATTCTCAAACATTTCTAAAGATTTTAAGAGATTCAAAAGGATTTTAATAGATTTTGAATGACTTCCACTTATTTTAAGGCTTTTCAAAGATATTTAAAGGTTTTTCAATAGATTTTTGAAGAATTCAAAGATTCCTCAAGATTTCGAAGGATTTCAAGGTATTTCTAAAATGTTATGTTGTTTCGAAGATTTCTAAGGATTTTGAAGGATTTTTAAAGAGGTCTTCAATGAATAAATTCAATTTAATTTCACGCGATATAAAATAATTGAAACGGATTTCGATGGACTTTCAACAATTTTAAAGTTTTTAAAAAGATTTTATCGGATTTTAAAAGATTTACAATCATTTTCAAACATTTTAAGGTATTTTGAAGAGGCTTCAAAATATTTTCACGTATTTCAAAAAATTTCGTAAGATGTTGAAAATCGTCAAAGAATTTTAGAAGATTTCAAGGGGTTTCAAAGGATTTCAAGAGATTTTAAATGATTTCCATGGATTATGTGGCTCTTAAAATAATTCTATGGGATTCCATAAGCTTTAAAAATTGTAAGCTGCTTTAACAGAGTAAAAAAATTTTTCAGCTATTTAAAGAATTTCAAAGGATTTCAAAGAATTTTATAGAATTTCTAGAGATTTCAAAGGATTTTTCGAGCATAAAATTTTAAGCGATTTTAAAGTTTATAAGTTTATTGTAAAAGATTCCAAAATTTTAGAAAGATTTCAATTTTTTTTTGTAAAGTTTTCAAAGATTTTAGGGAATTTCAAAGGATTTCAACGGATTTATAGAAAACTTTATAGTATTAATTTAATTTATTTTCGGGGGTATCAGGGGTATCAGGGGGTATCAGGAGATTCTAAAGCAATATTATTGATTTAACCCTTAAACGGCCAAAACGCCACTACCGGTACACTGCTTTTCAACGGCCAATAACTAAGACTATTCGACACTAGAAAAAATTGAGACACATATAT
>NC_046658.1:158372844-158374129 GCF_010883055.1 Belonocnema kinseyi | reverse complement strand
TTTTTTTTGTGAACGATTTTCCAAAGCTTTTCGAGTCTGTAATTAACCTGGAATCTCACTAACCGGTGGAATAAATGTCTAAACTTTGAGAATCCATGGTTCGAAGATCGCTTTTCGGAAAAATCATCATGAATAAAAAGTTCTTGTAATCAGCCAAGGAATACGATTGAATTTTTTCGAAGCGTTTTCAGCAAAATTTTGGATTTTGCATATGAACAATTTTTGCAAAATTCAAAATTTTGCTCAAAACGCCCCGAAAAAATTCAGACGTATTCCTCGGCTGATTACAAGAACTTTTTATTCTTGGCATATTTTCCGAAAAGCGCATAGTTTTTCAATAAAAAATTTCCATAGTTCTAAGCATCGTGTAAGAGTAAAATGATTCACGAATATCTATCGTCCGTCTGCCGCAAACAAAGTTTACGTTGCCCAACTATCACCAACGTAGAGGTCTACGAATATCGATAGTCTCTCTCTCTTTTTTTTAAGGGATTTTATATATTTTTTTTTACATTTTTTTATTTTTTTTTATGGAGCATTTTTTTCATTTCAGATTTCAATCCGTTGAAATCATTTTGATCCTGCTGTTTCAGAATGTAATTTTGTAATTTTGAGAAACAATGTAAGCAGCAATACATGTTGCAATCAATGCAAAATCTAGTAGTCCTCTGGCGACATTGTTCATTATTACATAATGCTCTTGTTCGTGATTCATATCTGTGAGTTTCGAAATCACCTAGTTTTGATTGCGGCAAATATTTCCTGCTATATTAGTTCTAATTAGTGTTCGAAATGAAAAAAATTCTCCATAAAAAAAAATAAAAAAATGTAAAAAAAAATATATAAAATCCCTTAAAAAAAAAGAGAGAGAGACTATCGATATTCGTAGACCTCTACGTTGGTGATAGTTGGGCAACGTAAACTCTGTTTGCGGCAGACGGACGATAGATATTCGTGAATCATTTTACTCTTACACGATGCTTAGAACTATGAAAATTTTTTATTGAAAAACTATGCGCTTTTCGGAAAATTTGTCAAGAATAAAAAGTTCTTGTAATCAGCCGAGGAATACGTCTGAATTTTTCCGGGGCATTTTGAGCAAAATTTTGAATTTTGCAATAATTGTTCATATGCAAAATCCAAAATTTTGCTCAAAACGCTTCGAAAAAATTCAGGCGTATTACTTGGCTGCTTACAAGAACTTTTTATTCTTGATGATTTTTCCGAAAAGCGCATCGTTTATTGTAAAAAAATTCATGAATGTTTTCACAAAAATTTTGCCATT
>NC_046658.1:158366611-158372744 GCF_010883055.1 Belonocnema kinseyi | reverse complement strand
AATATATGTGTCTCAATTTTTTCTAGTGTCGAATAGTCTTAGTTATTGGCCGTTGAAAAGCGGTGTCCCGGTAGTGGCGTTTTGGCCGTTTAAGGGTTAAATGAAATATCATGAAATTTTAAATGATAATAAATAAAATTTATAATAACAAATAATATTAAATAAATAAAAAATGTTGTTTAAGAACATAAATTCTTTCTTATTGTTTACTTCTTACATTAATTTCTTTAAAATTTTCGTAATAATCATTCCATTTCTGATTATTCCACAATGGGTTTCCTTATAATGATTACCTTCCTGTAAATTATTATTGTTATTATTATTATTATTATTATTATTATTATATTAGGTCAAATTCCTTTCATGGTAAGCGAGACTCGCTCGCTTCTAGTCCGTGTTACTCATTTAAACATCATCTTCGTTCCATAACACTGCTCCGATCCATTTCGCTGATCAATCTCTCTAGCAATCACCCCAGGTGAAGAGCTTTATAAAGTCACCTAGAATACTCATTTTCCAATAGAATATATTTTCCTAATGAAAAACAATAAGAACAGTAGGAAATTTTTAATTTTGCTTTCAATAATATTTATAAATGTAACATAAATCTTGATTTGTAATGAGAAAATGAAACATATTTCTCATTTGCACTGTTCAACTGTAAGCGGGATGATTGATATTCTATTAGAAAGGCAAATTTGTTGCAGAGGGTGAGGAATTTAAATGAATTTGCTCATAATCACTGAAGATATTATACAGTGCAGGAGAGAAAATGATGTTATTTTAATGATTAGTGAAATAGAAGGAGGAAGTCATCACACTATCTGCCCTTTTTCTCATTTTACGACCCAGAGCTTGAAGAATGAAGTCTGAGAGTCTTGCACGTGCAAATGCGTGGGCGTCCACATTTCCGCGTCGTTATTCATATGTTCGTATTTGCGAGACGTCTATTTATTTCAATTTTGAAAATACAACGAGATGCTGAATGAAGCGGTAAATCCAAGTAATAAAGGAACCGACAGAAACAAACATACGAACAAATATTATGGGAAAATCAGTCTAGACCTAGAAATGATTCAACATTTTTATTTTATTTTTTTTTGTGTTAATGTTAATTACTATATTATTCATTCAAAATTTATCTTCTTTGATTGAAAATATAACTATTTGCTTGAAAATTCATGCATTTTTTTTAAAATTCGACTTTTTTGTAGAAAATTCATCTTCTGGGTTGAAAATCTATTTTTGGTCGAAGTATCATCACTTTGGTTCGAAAATTCAACTATTTTGTTAAAATATCAATTACACAGTCGAAAATTTAATTACTTTGTTAAAACATCAATTACACAGTCGAAAATTTAATTCTTTTGTTGAAAGTTTAACTATTATGTTATACACTTGTGTTTTTGTTTTAAATAAAAATTTTTGTTTTAATTAGACTATTTCGTTGAAAATTTATATTTTTGAGTTTGAAATTCAAGTGTCTTCTAAAAAATTCCTCTGTTTGGCTTGGACGATTTAGCTATGTGTTTATAAAAGCAATAGTTAAATTTTCAAGAAAAAAAGACGATTTTTGTAAGAAGACAGTTGAATTTTCAACCAAAAAGTTCATTTTCACCCAAAAGAGATGAATTTTTAACCACAAAAATTAATTTTCTACCAAAAGACGAATTTAAAAAAAAAATGAGTTTTTGAGCAACTAACTGACTTTTTAACTAAAAAAATAAAATTTTTACTCAAAATGCAACAGCCAAATTTGAAGTTAAAAGAAAATGTTAACCACAAATAAACTAATTATCAACTAATAGAATTCAGCGTAAAAATGAATCAAAATAGTTAAATCCTCAATTAAATAGATGAACTTTCAACAAAGAAGATTAATTTTCTACCTAAATAGACGAATTTCTAACAAAATAATTGAATTTTCAGACTAAAAAATCGAATTTTTCAGAAAATAAGATGTCTCTAAAACCAAAAAAGAAGATTTTTTAACGAGAAAGTTAATTTTAAATCAAGAAAGATGAATTTTCGATGAAATAGTTGCATTTTCAGCTAGAAAATATAAATTTTTAATCAAAAGTAAAATTGTTAAAGTTTCAGTTTAAAGCACTAATTTTCAGCCGGTTGAATTCAACTAAAAAACCAATATTTGACAAAATCATTGAATCCTAAGCGTAAATTATGAAGCTTCATCAAAAAAGATTCATTTTCTAACCAAATAGACAAAATTTCAACAAAAAATAAGACTTTTCTACCAAATAGTTGAATTTTCAATTTATAAAGGAAAAAATTGTATTAAACAATGGAATAGCTATATTTTCGGATACACAATTAATTTTTACCAAAAATAAAAATTAATTTCCAACAGAATAATTAAATTTTCAAATAAATTTATTAATTTTTCTTACCAAATTCTTAAATTTCTAAGCTAATAAGATGCATTTTCTAAAAGAAAGCTGAATTTTAAACTTGAAAACACAAATAAAAAAAAGTTAATTTACGATCAAATAGTGAAATTTTAAACAGAAATAGTGAATCTTAAAACAAACAAAAAGTTATTTCCTACAAATAAATTTATTTTTGACCGAATAGTTTAATTTCACACCAAAAACTTCAATTTTTTAATCTAAAAGACGAAATAAAAAAAAATGAATTTTCAACACGAAAATAGGAATTTTCCACAAAAACATAATTTTGAATCAAAAACAGTTTAGTTTAACCAAAAATACGATTTCTCAACAATATATCTAAATCCTGAACTTAATTTTAAGCCAAGAAGGATGAATTTTTAACCATAACAATTAATTTATTATAATAAATAAATTATCAAAAAATACATGGATTTGCAACCAAGCAGTAGAATTTTTAATTAAATACTTGAATTTTAGACTCTAAATGAAACGAATTTTCCACAAAGTAGTGAAATTTTCAACCATCAAGTTGAATTTTTCACTAAAAAATATAACATTTCAACAAAAAAGTTGCAATTTCAACAAATTAATTAAATTTTCAACCGAATAGTATAATATTTAATCAAAAGAGATGAATTTCAAACAGAACAATTTAGGGTATAGTTTTCAACAACAAAAAATCTTTTAACAAAGAATAGTTTAGTTTTTCCTGTGGGTTCTATTAATTAAGTTGAAATTTATGCAAAGAACGAGAAAAAGGGGACATTTCTTAAAAATAGGTAAAGAAAAAAATAATTTTTTTTTTCATTGTGAAATTAAAAGATCACTAAGAATGAAACATAATTACCTGAGGAAAGTTTTTAAAAATAAGTTGGAATATTTGTTTTCAACGTTTAAAAAGTATACTTTTAAATTCTCTAGCGGGAAGATGAGACATTCTGATTGGTCCAGCGTCTGAAGTAAATGTCAGTCTGATTAGCGCAGTTGATGAGGGAATTAATATGGCGGCTAGGGACTAGAGACTAGAGTTAACATAACCTACCATACTTTCATGAGGATTGTCACAATCTTCTTTTCGCGAGATGTCAGCTGAATGCTTCGTTAGTCAAATTATCCACCAAACATCATTATTCTGATTGATTCAGCGTTTCGCAAGATGGGAGTTTCAAGGTCACAGAGTTCAAACAGCGTTTTCGATACTTTTTTTAACCCTTAAATGACACTGGGGGTCCATTGGACCCCAGACCATTTTTAAACGAATATAAAAATTCGTAAATTCCATGAATTTTTCATTGTTTCTCAAAGTGTTAGAAATAAAATTTAAGTTACTACACCGATTGATTCTTTAGAAGAGATGTTAAAGAATACCCAAAAAAAACTTCTTAACAAAAATATCAAAAATTAAACTTTTTACAACAGTTTAAAAACGTTGGGGTCCAAAAGACCCCAAGTGTCAGTTACGTTATTTTTTGGAGGTGTGTCATTTAAGGGTTAAATATCTTTTATCTCAGAAGGGATGTGTTCGAATTTCTTTTGAAATGTACTACAATTTCTAGAATTTTCTACAGTATTTAAAAAATAGATTATCTAAAATGCATGCAAGAACCCCATTTGTGAACGACTTATTGTAACAAAATGAGATTTGTTTTGCAATTGAATCGTTTACGCTCAATGAAATGCATCTCATTGATTCAATATGGATTTTTCGTTTTATTTTATGGTATGTACGTCTTTATGTTCGGCGACTATATTTCCTACGGCCTAAGCTGAGCTCATGTTCCCAACCTTATTGAATCCGGCTTGATCGTGAACACGAGCAGCGAGAGACTCTCTCGTGACTCTCGTGTCTCTCGTGTCTCTCGTGCACAATGCGCGCCACAGTATACACTCGGATAATATCTGTTCGATGCCGGGAATTATGTCACTTCGGAACACGTGCAGCGAGCCAAGCCGCACGAGTGCGAGTAGTCTTCTTACTTGTGTTTGTTCGTGGCCGGCAGTAGTTGCTCGCCAATTCTCAGTGCTTCGCGAAGCTGCCTCCAAGTCAGCAGCGGTCCTGGATTTGCTCCTCGTTTCCTTTTTTTCTCATTCCGTTTTTGAATTTCCCGCGTCAAGCTCTTTTTGAATTTCCCGGGTTCGTGAACCGACCACTGTTTTTGGCGGGTTTTTTTGAAATGTGAAATATAAGGGTTTCGTTTATCCGAGTGCGAGAGTGAAATTAGTGTTTAGATAAATTTAGGGAATTCGGTGCTGGATATATTAGTGATCAGAAATGTCTGATGGAACAAGTGTGTTGGCAATTCCATTTTGTTGTTAATATTGATTAATCTTTACTTTATGGGTGGCAAATATTTTTTTAATTTTGATATCAAAAATCGATCCCACCGTTGTCATCATTTATTTCGAATGATGAAAGTCTTTCATCTATCATTATTTCTCTTTATTTATGATAAATATTTCACTTTATTTTTATAAACTATTATTATCAAAGATAAATCAACAAGTAAAGATTTAAACGACGTAAAGTTGATCCGGAATTAACTTTAATTTCTGAGAAAAATGTCTAATTCTTTAACCCTTAAACGGCCAAAACGCCACTACCGGGACAATGCTTTTCAACGGCCAATAACTAAGACTATTCGACACTAGAAAAAATTGAGACACATATATTTCTATTGCTTAAGATCTCCTCTTTCCGACGGTGCCAATGAAATTCCTCAAAAACTTTATTTATCATCCCAAAATGCAGTTTAAACAAAAAAAAACGTGATTTTTCGTGCCTATTTTTTTTGTGAACCATTTTCCAAAGCTTTTCGAGTATGTAATTAACCTGGAATCTCACTAACGCGTGGAATAAATGTCTAAACTTTGAGAATCCATGGTTCGAAGATCGATTTTTCGTTTTAGTATTTTCAAAATGGCGTCTTAATGGCAAAATTTTTGTGAAAACATTCATGAATTTTTTTACAATAAACGATAGGCTTTTCGGAAAAATCATCAAGAATAAAAAGTTCTTGTAAGCAGCCAAGTAATACGCCTGAATTTTTTCGAAGCGATTTGAACAAAATTTTGGATTTTGCATATGAACAATTTTTGCAAAATTCAAAATTTTGCTCAAAATGCCCCGGAAAAATTCAGGCGTATTTCTCGGCTGATTACAAGAACTTTTTATTCTTGACAAATTTTCCGAAAAGCGCATAGTTTTTCAATAAAAATTTCCAGATTACTCTGGCTCTGATGGAGATGATTCATCAGATGACGAGAATTCGGGATCGGAATTTCCCAGACCGAATGTATCATATAGATCTGTTTTCCATAACGACACAGCATCTCAAAAACAATTGGAATTTGTCGCCAGAGGACTAATAGATTTTGCATTGATTGCAACATGTATTGCTGCTTACATTGTTTCTCAAAATTACATTCTGAAACAGCAGGATCAAAATGATTTCAACGGATTGAAATCTCAAATGAAAAAAATGCTCCATAAAAAAAAATAAAAAAATGTAAAAAAAAATATATAAAATCCCTTAAAAAAAAAAGAGAGAGACTATCGATATTCGTAGACCTCTACGTTGGTGATAGTTGGGCAACGTAAACTCTGTTTGCGGCAGACGGAGGATAGATATTCGTGAATCATTTTACTCTTACACGATGCTTAGAACTATGAAAATTTTTTATTGAAAAACTATGCGCTTTTCGGAAAATTTGTCAAGAATAAA
>NC_046658.1:158362920-158366511 GCF_010883055.1 Belonocnema kinseyi | reverse complement strand
TTTTTATTCTTGATGATTTTTCCGAAAAGCGCATCGTTTATTGTAAAAAAATTCATGAATGTTTTCACAAAAATGTTGCCATTAAGACGCCATTTTGAAAATGCTAAAACGAAAAATCGATCTTTGAACCATGGATTCTCAAAGTTTAGACATTTATTCCACGCGTTAGTGAGATTCCAGGTTAATTACAGACTCGAAAAGCTTTGGAAAATCGTTCACAAAAAAAATAGGCACGAAAAATCACGTTTTTTTTTTTGTTTAAACTGCGTTTTGGGATAATAAATAAATTTTTTGAGGAATTTCATTGGCACCGTCGGAAAGAGGAGATCTTAAGCAATAAAAATATATGTGTCTCAATTTTTTCTAGTGTCGAATAGTCTTAGTTATTGGCCGTTGAAAAGCAGTGTACCGGTAGTTGGCGTTTTGGCCGTTTAAGGGTTAATCTAATAAATGATAAAAATGTGTATTTATTTATCTTCGGGCTTATGGTATTTCCCGTATTTTCCTCTTTTTCTTGTTTATTCACTTAAATGTGAACTGAATTAATAGAACTCAATAAGAAAATCTAACTATTTACGATAGAAAGTTAATTCGTTTTGTTGAAAATTCTACTATTATATATTTGGTTAAGAATTTATTTGTTGCATTTAACCAAATTTTTATTTGCTGAAATTCAGTTCCTGGTTGAAACTTAAATATATATTTTCTTAAAGTTATCCTTTTTCATTGACAAATCAACTGTTTTGTAGTAAATTCGTTTTTTTAGATTGAAAATTCATTTTGCATAAAATTGTTTTTGTTTATTGACTGAAAAATCTTTCTTGGTAAAAATGTTATCTTTTTGTATTAAAAATGCAACTGTTTGATTAAAAATGAATCAATTTCTGTTGAAAAATTAACTATTTTGTTGAAAATTCATTTTTTTTTCATTGAAGATTTAACTACCTGGTGAATCTGTTTTGTTTAAAATTTATTTTTTTTATTATTGATTCATTATTTTAGTTTAAAATTATCTTATTTAACTAAAAATTTAATATTCCAGTTTTTGGTGAAAATTGATATTTTATGTGTTTAAAATTCAATAAATTCAATAATTAATTTTCTCAGTTGAAATTTCTTCTCTTTGGTTAGAAATTCATTTCTTTACTTGAATGTTGAACTATTTTGTTGAAGATTCGTTTTTTTTTAAATTATTTTTAAACTGGAAATTAAACTATTTCATTTTTGGGTGAAAATTAGTTTCGTAGTTGACAAATTAATAATTTGGATTTAACTTTATTATATTGTTAAAAGTTCATATTTTTGGTCGAAAATTAACCTTATTGATTGAGAATTCATATTTTTGGTGAATTTTTTTTTTCTTTTGAAAATTCAATTATTTGGTTGCAATTTGAACTGATTCATTAAAATCTCATTTTCTTTTTGAACATTATTGATTTTAGTTGAAAAAATTATTACTTTGCTTGAAAATTTGACTATTCTGTTAAAAGTTTTTTTCTCTCAAAATTTAACTATTCGATTTTTAGTTAAAAATTGATTTTGTGTTTATAAATGTATGTTTTTTGTTGAAAACCCTTCGTTTCTGGTAGAAAATTAATCTTTTTGTTTGGAAATTGATCTATTTTGTTGAAAATGGAATACTTTTAATTGAAGATATCGAATTTCTCCTGGACTATCCTCTAAGTTGTTATATCTTTGGATTTCCCAATCCCCTGCAAAGCCGTTCTTGTCTCCTAAAAGACATTAAGGTTTTATATGAGTCATATGCTGAGCAAATAAGGGTCAATAACATCTGAAGCGCCAATAAAACGCTATTCAGAGGAAATTTTTTATGAAACAAGGGTGATAGAAATTAAATTTTTTCTAATATTTAGAAGTATACTTTTCTAAATGACAAATATTCTCTTAATTTTGATACACTAGTCGATTTGAAATTTTGTTTAAGCCTCCCAATTAAGAATGGGTCCCACCGCTGCCACCATTCAGTTTGAAGCATCAAAATATTGGATATATAATTATTTCTCTGTATTCATAACAATAATTGCACTTTCTGTAAAATTATTATTGCAAAAAATATATATTTACTAAAAAAAAGTATTTGAAATGGTTTTTATTAATACTGAGTAAATAAAGGGTGAATCTTTAAAAACATTTTTGTTTCTGATCATTTAAAGCGTTGCTGTTTTCGGTCATATTCTCAGCGACAGAAAGTCTGCAAAATCTGAAACGTCAATAAAACGCAGTGCAGAGCAAGTGCGTCATGAAAGAAGAGTACTCGAAATTTTATTATTTCTAGTCAGAATCGATCCCACCGCTGCCACTATTTAACTTGAATGATAAAAATATTGGATCAATAATTATTTCTCTCTGTTTATAATCAATATTGCATTTTTTTATAAACTTTACAAACTATTTAACAAAAAAGAATTTGAAATTATTCTTAATAGCATTTTGTTAATAAAAGGTAAGCTATTTAAACATGTTTATTTCTGGTCATCTAAAGCATTAATATTATGAGTCATATTCAGAGTGACTGTTGGGCAATAACTTGTTTCTCATATTTAGTAGTTTACATTTCTTATTAAAAAATATTCTCTTAATTTTGATTCATTAGTGGATTTGAATCAATTTTCTAATCATAGTCAATTCTTCGAATTAAGAAGCGGTCCCACCGCTGCCACCATTTACTTTGAATGCTGAAAATATTGGATCATATTTTTAAAAAAGGATCTTTCTTTTATACAAACTGGCTTTTTAACAGAATACTTGAATTTTCGACAAAATAATTAACTTTTTAACAAAATAGTTCAATTTTCAACCTTAAAAAATAAATTTCCCACAAAAAAGTGTCATAGTTTATATTTCAATCAAAAAAGATTAAATTTATTTTAAAAAAGTAATTTTGTAACCAAAATGATTAATTTTTAACAAATAAAGATTTTTCACATAAGAAATAAATAAAAGCTAGCTTACCTAAATTGTTGAACCTACAAGTCAAAAAACGTATTTTCTCTACAAAAATTTAATTTTCAAACCAAAATATGAATTTTCAGTAAGAAATTAATTTTCTAAAGACATAAGGCTTTAGTCAAAAATTTTTTAAAAACAATTTAGTTAAATTATTAATTAAAAAGATTATTTTTTAACAAAATAGTTTAAATTTCAACTAAACGGACGAATTTTTAAGTAAAAATATAGACCTTCTAGAAAAAATGATTTATTAACAAAGTTATTAAACCAATTTTTTCAAACAAAAGAATCATTTGAAACCAAAAGCTGCATTTTCATAAAAAAATATATTTCTAATAAAACAGATGAATTTCTAAATCTAAAGACAAATTAAAAAAAAAGAGTTCAATTTTCTGTTAAAAGTTTTTCTATGATTTTAAGAATCAAAATATTATAACTGATGTCATTTCAAATAAAAGTTTTTTTTTGTGGGAAAAATGTTGAAATTCACAACAGAAAAACCTTTAATTTTAACCATGTTTTTTGCAATTGAATTTTTTCTGAACGGCGCTTCTTAGCAAATTTGGAAAACAATTTACTTTCTTTCATTATAAGAAATTTATAAAAATTAATCATGCTATA
>NC_046658.1:158353715-158362820 GCF_010883055.1 Belonocnema kinseyi | reverse complement strand
TTTATATTTCTAACGCTTACTATTATAAATAGGATTTATAGAATAAATAAATATTGATAAAGCTGTAGAATAAAAATCTGTATTTGTGAACCATACCTTTAAAAACTATTGTAATTAATTTAACCGGTTTTTTATTTTTTCGATGACAAGATTTGTAACATAAATTTTCAATAATATTAATATTATTGAAAATTTATGTTACAAATAATTTGCGTTTAAAAAACAGTTTAAATGCATATTTTATTCATTATCACTCGTTAAAATTTAAATTTTCTTTATGGTGCAAGACTTATTTATTAATTATTCTCAAAGTGAACAAAAAAGATTGCGATCTTCAAAAGCAATTGTAACGAATTAAACATTTCTTTAAATTTTTTAATAACAACTTTAATTCATTATTTTTATTAACATCAATTGAAACTGCAAATTTTCCAATTTTTTGATAGAATTTTGTATACATTATTTTATGATTATTATTAAAAATTCATGTTCTCAGTAATATGTGTTTAAAAAATAATTTAATTGCATATTTTACTCATTACCTCTCGTTTAAATGAAAGTTTTTTTGATAGTGTAACGCTTATTTGTTAATTATTTTTAATGTGAACAAAAAAGAATGCAATCTTCAAAAACAATTGTAACGAATTGAAAATATTTCCAATTTTTTCAGAACAACTTTAATGAATTATTTCATTAATAATATTGAAAATTTATATTACCAATAATTTGCCTTAAAAAATCGTTTAATTGCATATTTTCACTCATTATCTCGTAGAATTTTTAAATTATTCTTATGGTGCAAAACTTTGTTGACAATTATTTTCAGTGAACAAAACATATTGAGCTCTTTAAAAACAATTTTATCGGGTTCAGTTTCCTCGGCTTTTTTCCCACAAAAATGAAAATTTTTAAAAACTGAATTTAGTGGTGCTTCAAAATTGTTCTTACGGACGTCCCCAGCCTCTTATTTTTGGGATAATAAAAAAAATAATTGAATGTACTCAATGAAAATTGTATGCATGTGCGCTACTTTGAGGTTAGGATCCTTTTTTAGCTCTCGGTCATTCTGATAATGTAGGTCTCTATCGTACGCAAATAACCTGAAAATACACACACATCAAATTTAGCAAAATTAAATTTTTTTGAATTAATCCATAAAAAAGAGTTCGCGCACGTCTCCGTTAACATGTTAGCTATAATTTTCCAAATTATTAAGACAAAATCTTTATTATTGAAGTAAAAAAGCCCTTAATCCTTCGAATTAAAAATGGGTCCCACCGCTGCCACCATTTACCTTTAACTATCACAAAATATTGGATCAATCATTATTTCTCACAATTAATAATAAATATTGCAATTTTTTATAAACTACTATTACCGAAGAAAAATTAATAAAAATAAAAATTAAAAATGATTTAAATTAACTCTTTGTTGATAAAAGGTGAGTCATTGAAACATGTTTATTTCTGGTCGTCTGAAGCCTCGCTATTATGGGTCATATTCTAAGTGAATAAAAGTCAGTGAAATCTGAAGGGGCAATAAAACGCAATGCAGGGGATCTGAATTAGTTAAAACGCGATGTGAGGTGTGTTCTGGTTTGAGTTGAAGTGTTACCGCCGACAAAATAAAACGATCGGAAGTTAGTAGAGGTGGTCTATCTATAGCCAGCCGGAAGTCTACGACGGCTCTAAGACGTCTTCGAAGACGTCCAACCTTGTTTTTCGTGGGAACTTTGAACTTTTTTTTTCAAAAGCCACAGCCAATATAAACAATAATATGTAATTAACTTTTCCCTTTTATATAAAAGTTCCTATATAAGTTCGGGACCGTTGAAAATATACATTACACATGGAAAATATAAATTTGAAAAACAAACTTTTTTTTGCAAGTTAAGGCGTATTTTAAAAAAAAATTCTTTTTCCTCTGTTAAATGAATTAATAGAATCAAATAAAAAATTGCAACTATCTTTCGTTGAAATTTAATTCTTTTTGATTGAAAAGTTTACTAATATATTTTTTGTTCAGAATTAATCTCTTTTTATTAAAAATTTTACTATTTGATTGAAGATTGTACTATTTTGTTGAAAATTCGACAATTTGATTGAGAATGTACCTACTTTGTTGTAAAATCACATTTTCGATAGAAAATAAATCTTGTTGATTACAAATTTAAATACTTTAAGAAAATTGAACTACTTCGTTGAAAGTTCAACAACTCTGTGGAAAATTTATTCTAATAGTTGACAATCTATTTCTTTATTTAAAAATTTATCTATTTTGTTAATAATTCGTTTGTGTTTGATTGACAATTAGTTTTTAAAATTAAAAATTGAACTAATTTGTTCAAAATTAGCTTCACTTTAGTTGGAAATTAATTTTTTTAATGGCGTATCGAACCAATTTTGGTAGAGAATGGATTGTTTTTAATTTAAAATTCAATAATCAGGTTGAAATTTTACTTATATTATTGTAAATTCCTTTTTTGTACAGAAAATTAATATTCTGTTGAATATTCGTATTTTTTGGTAGAAAATTAATCTTCTTATTTCAAAATTCATCAGTTTGGTAAAAAATTAATTTTTCTGCTTGAAAATTCAACTATTTTGTTCAAAATTTGAAAAATTTTCTTAAAAATTTAATCAAGAGAATTCGCCGTTTTGGTTTGAAAATTACACAATTTTTTTTCTCCCTTCTTTGAAAAATCTTTCCTAGTAGAAAATTCAACTCTTATTAAAAATTTATCTTTTTGGTTAACGATTCAACTATTTCAATAAAAATTGATATTATTAGGTTAAATTCATCTGTTTTTATTTAAAATTAAAATATATTTTTATTCAAATATCAAATATGATTTTTTTTCATGATTCATCTTTTTCGTTAAATTCTACTATGTTTTAATTAAAATTTAACTCTTTCTCTGTTGTTGAAGTATGAACTATTATCTTTTTCACAAAGAATTAATCTTTTTCTTATATTGAAAAATCAACATCTTGGTTGAACTTCTTTGTTAAAACTTTATTTTGTGGTTGAAAACTGATCATTTTTGTTAAAAATTCAACTATTTTCTTCAAATTTACTTGTTTTGTTGAAAATTTGTCTTTTTGAAAAATGAAACAGTTTTTGTTTTAAGTTTATTCTTTTTTGTTTAAAAATTCGATCATTTTGTTAAAAATGCATCTTTTTTTGGAATGAAAATTTATCTTTTTTGTCAGAAAAGTTCTTGGCTGAAAATTTGACTATCTTCCAAAAAAAAATTTTTTTGCCTTGGGATTGGAAAATTGAACTATTTGGTTGAATATTCATCCCGTTGCGCTTAAAAATCAACCTGTTTGATTGAAAATTCAACTGTTTGGTATGATGTTTTTTTTTTGTCAAAAAATTACCTCCATTTCTTGAAACTTCTTTTTTTCGTTCAAAATGTATCTCTTTTGGTAGAAAATTCCTATTTTTCGTTTGAAAATTAATATTTTGTCTGAACATGCAATATATTTCAACTTGAAATTTTAAGCATTTCAGATTGAGTTCAATACGATGGATGAAAAAATTGTTCAAATAAAGGTGACGTAATTTCTGAACAAGCCCTATTGTTTAAAAACTTGTTTATTATTGTTTAGTAAAATTTTATATATTTTATGTGCCGAAAGCCTTCATGCTGAAATCTATAATTTATACTTAGAATTCGCGACAATCTTTTGAAATTGTGGGAACACAAGCTCTGTTTCCGCTTGTGAGAGATTGATAAGGAAAATTAATGTCAAGAATTTTCTCCCCTCGATTTAATTCCTTTCCAACCTTTATCAAGATAAATAGAATTTGTCACCACAGTTCTGAAATTATGACCAACTTTTTCGCGTCAAAAATCGCTTCGGTCAGAGGCTCATTAAAGTTAACCGGAAGTGGCGTGCAGAGTCGAACCGAGGACACGAATAGAACGAAGATATCTCAAAGAGGATGCGGAATCGATGGCTGAGCTCCAGGTAAAAATAAAAAATAAAAATAAAATTAAACACTCACAAATAAACTATTATATTTTTTAATTTTCAATATTTACCATTTTTAATAATAAATTTTGAAGCCATTAGAACTCTGTCCTATGTTAGCACATTTTAATTTTTGAAGACCATGTCTCGGTACTATATTAAATTTCTGATCCTATGTAACGCCTCTTTCACTGACAAGTCAGAGCACGAAAAGGCTCTTAGCAAATAGTCTAGGTTTTCCACTCGGTTGTCTAAACGCCGTTCTAAAACTGAACGATATTGCCTCGAGTGAATCCCACTACGTCGAGGTCAGTAGCGCGGGTCTACAACGTGTCGAATAAAAAAAAATGTTTAAATTGACTAAAACTGCACTGCAGAGGTTCTTTAATGTAAAGCGACTTTAAAAATTGCTCTTAAATTAATAAAAATTACGATATGAAAAGGATTACAGAGGCCAAATGATTTTTTAAGCACAAAAAAATTTGGCTCCGTCAGGATTTGAACCGGGGACGCTACTATCCAGGAGCAGTGGGTAAGATACTATGCGAGATAATGCTCCATGGATAATTATGTTCCCGGTTCAAATCCGGGCTGAGGCAGATTTTATCTTGTGCTTCAAAAATTATTATGGCTCTATAAATAACTGTATGTTTAAATCCTAATTCAGAGAATATAAAAGATACTCATCCATCAAGAGAGAAATATCTGTCTTTTAAATTGTTAATATTTTTAATATTATTAATATTTAATTTTAAATTTCTTTGAAAAGTCCCTGAAAAAGTTCAGTAGATATTTAATAAACAGAAAATAACATTTTTTAATATTCTTTATCCACAAATTTTTAATGTTTAAACAAATTTTTATTGTTTATAACTATATTTTTCTATAGTAAAGCTAGGTAAATAGGATTTTTTTCTGAAATGTTGAACCTTTTGTCCACTTTTTACTAAGTGAGATAATAATTAATGCAAGACAACAAACATAATTGTTTCAAGTGTTTATTATTATTTATGACTTTATAATTTATCGATAAAGTAATGCTAGAAATCTGTGGTTTTTTTGTCTGAAATTTGCAGCTTTTCTTTCACTTTTTAGTTAGGAACAAATAATAATTAGTATTATTAATATTAATTTAAGCAAAAAGGCAAGGCCAATTTACATTTCATACAATCCACATAGGAAATTTAATGAATATTTCAAATGTCTGTTTTATTTCAGAAAAATATATTCACATTGATCTTTTCGGGTGAAAGTTAATTTTTTTGGGTTGAAAATTCAACTGTAATTTTTTTAATTAATATTTTTGCTATAATTGAACTGTTTTGCTGAAACTTCGTTTTTTTTTTAGAATTAATTTTCTTCACTAAAAATATGAATTTTCGATTTCTTGTTGAAAATACATATTTTATATTGAAAATTGATCTTTTATAGTTAAAAACTTATGTATGTTGTTGAAAACTCGTATTTAAATTTTTAAAACGTTTTTAGTTAAGATAATAGCTACTGCATGTTTTGTTAAGAATTAATTTTAATTAGTTAATTAGTTAATTAAAATTTATCTATTTTTTTATTATTAAAAATTTATCCATCTATTTCGTTGACAGCAGAAAATTCATATTTTTGGTTGAAAATAAAACTATTTTAGTAGAAAATAAAAATATTTAATTAAAAATCAAACGATTTTGTTAGAAAATTCTTTCTTTTTTTTAGGTTATAAATGATTTATTTTATATCTGAAAATTGAGCTATTCCATTTTTTATTTCCTACCAAAAACATCAGTTTTTCATGAATGAAAAGCCAAAGCCAAACTCAGTTTTTTATTGTTATCCAAAGAGAATAATGTTAAAAAAATGTATTATTTTTTAAAAGAATAATGTTTGTTTATTTGAATTAATTATTGCCTCACTCTAATTGAAAAGCGGATAAAAAGTTGAATATGTGAGAAAAAACTACAACTATCTAGCATTAATCTAAGAAATATTGTTATAAATGAAAATAAATTATTTAAACAATTAATCCTATTAAATTTAATTAATTATTTCTTCACTTTTACTGAAAAGTTGAGAATAAGTTAAGAAATTTGGAAAAACCGCGAATTCATAATTCTATTCTAAGATAAAATTGTTAGAAAAAAATAAAATTGTTTAAACAATGCATGTTAACATCTTAGTAGTATCAAGTAGTAATTTATGAATCAGAGATTATTTGTGTTAAAAAAAAATTAAAACTAGCGCTAAAAACTCGCTAAACCCAACTCTTCAATTATAAACTTTGTATGGGATCCTATAAAACAGATTTATGGGGATGATATTAAAAATTAATTATTCATTTATATTCTAGCGCTAATTATTTGTGAAGAGAAATAGTGATTTTAAATTTGATTTACTTGATATTGATGATTCTGAATATCCATTTTTTTAATTTATATTTTTGGGTTAAAAAATGAACTTTTATGTGGAAAATTCGTCTATTGAGCAAAAAAATTCCATGTTATTTGGATAAAAATGCAACTGATTAAAAATCTTAGAAAAATTATATTTCTATAACTTTAAAACCAAGCTTTAAAAACTTGTAGTGGTTAGAATTTTTCATATTAAAAAATATTTCTTATAAAAAAATTCACATATTTGGTTGAAAACTCATCTTTTTCGGCTGGAAATCAACTTTTTCGTTGAATTAAAAAAAAACGCATGCAGAATAGCATACAAATTTGATTGAATAAAAAAAATAATAAAAAATATCGCTCTGTGCAGAGGCTCTTAAGGCGATTAAAATGACTCGGATTTTCGCCACATACATAATACGTTTACGAGAATGTGTTTAGTGTCACATTTAAACCATATAATCTAAAGATAATTTTACTCGCTGAAGCCGAGCGATTTAGAAAAAATTTTTTATTGCTTTTTTTTGTAATTAAAAATTGAACATTTTTTTCGCCTGTAAAATGCAACGCTTCAGCTAACACTGTATACCGGGCTGCAATCACTCGATCTAGTTTCAAGGCAAATAAAATTTTCAAGTACTGCGTCTTCGTCGCTTGTTTTTAATTATAATATAATGATATAATATAGCACAATAATAAAAATAAATAATAATAACATATAATGATAATTTTGCGATAATAAAGTTATTTGTTTCTTTCCACCAAACTAACTTAAAAAATATCATTATGTTATTATTTATCTAAATCAAATGAATTAAAATTTTTTTTAATTTCTTAGCGTCTTTGCAGAAGAAATCAGAAGATCTTTCTTTCAGCATTTTTTTTAAATTCATAGCTCGATCTAGTCTGTAAAGAGGTTAAGAAATTCGGGTTTTCTCTGATGATAAAGCAGATTATCTCCATCTCTAGTAGCTTAACGGAAAAGCACCCTACCCACTATCAAAAGTTTTGCGGTTCGTTTCCCAGCGGAGCGAAAAAAGAATATATTTTTTCAGAAAATAATTAATTAAAAATATTGTCATTCATAGCTTAATCTAGTCTGTAAAGACGTTAAGAAATTCTGCTATTCTCTGATGCTAATACAGATTAATTGAAATATTATTTATTTTCATTATTTTATTATATTAAATTATTATATAATTTATTATTATAAGCAATGAAGACGCAGTACTTGTAAATCTTATGTGACTAAAAATTAGAACGGGTAACTGCAGTCCGGCATACAGTGTTAGCTGGCGCGTTGCATTTTACAGGCGCAAAAGAACCCACAATTTTCAATTACAAAAAAAAAAAAAAAAACAAAAAAAGAAGAATATTTTTAGAAAAAATCGGTTTGTTCGATTAAGTAAAATTGTCTTTAGATTACGTAGTTCAAACATTACATTAAAAAATGTATCCTCGTAGACGTATTATATATGTGGCGAAACCCCAAGTATTTCAATCCCCTTAAAATCATTGCACCATCTCCTCTTAATGAGACTAGAATCTATGAGTTCTCCCGAAACTCTCTTGATTATGTCATTAACTCCCACGCATGAAAATGCCGAACACTTTTGCTAAGCAAGACCCTAATTGCCAATTTACATCCGCGTGTGAAAAATTTTATGCCTTTTCTGCGCGCTCATAATATACCTTATAATGTTATATGATCCCATCAAGAAAAGGTTTGTTTCATAATTGCTTTTACATACATACTTGAGGAATATTATATATTCATACTGTGAGGTAGATAAACCTCTTAAGTCTCAAGTTTACTAATAACACTATTGAGAAGGTATGTAGAATACGGTAGAAATTTCGGAATTGAATAGACAATAAATCGTGGGTCATTATTTTAATAAGCAGGACTTAAGATTTTAGAATCAGTTAAGAGATTTGAGATTCTTTTTCAAGATTTTAGTGTCGCTTGTGAATTTAACAAGAAAAAGAGAGAGAGAAAATGTATTATAATGAGGCACTTTTGAATTTTAACACAACTTTTTTAATTTTGCAGAATTTTAGAAAATTTCAGGTCAACTGAATTATTTCAAAATATTATTCAAAATTTTGGAAGTTTTGAAAAAAATTTCAAATGAATTTTTATTTGCAAAAATAATTTAAAAAAAGAAGAAAGATATTTCAAAACATTTTAAATGATTTCCGAAAATGTCTGAAAAGCATTTAGAATATTTTAAAGTAGAATTTTTCAATTTTTCAAGATGGCAAAATTACAAGATTTTAGGCAAACTTTGAGTAAGTTTGAAAGATATTCAGAAGTTTCAAAAAAGGTTTTAAAAAATGTAGACTTTTTATGATTTGTAACAAAAACTTTAGAAGCTTCCTAAGAATTTGGAAAGGTTTCAAAAGAATCAAACAATTTTCTTAAAACTTCCGACTAATATAATACACCATTAAGCCATTTCCCTTTCGGGGTAGGCGTGACTCACTCGGCAGGGGAAAGGAGTAGTGTGTGGAAGGGATAGAGATTTTTCAGATTGATCCAGAATTCTCGTGCTATTTATGTAAATAACACGTTCGTTCCGCAACACTGCTCCGACCCAGGTTGCTGATCAATCTCTCTAGCCGCCATACTTTCCTGCCCTGGCATACTTCTCTAGCTTCTTTTATGTCCATGCATTTTTTCATGCAGGCTCTCGTGTTTCTGTGACTTCTTATATCTCTTCTAACTAGGGTCTCATTCA
>NC_046658.1:158351188-158353615 GCF_010883055.1 Belonocnema kinseyi | reverse complement strand
TCTGGGTACAGCACATAGAGTTGCAAATGGAAGAGACCCTCTTCTTAAAATGGTCAGGAATCACGAGGAAGTAGGCAAAGGAGCATTTCTGTACAAAGCAACAACATGCTAGAACACTTGCGGGAAAAATGCAGAAGGCGGTTGTCCTTGGGTCGCTCCATGTTCTTAGGGTTCACGAGGCTTTTGCTGGATCGTCGTATTGATTCCTTTACAGACTGTAACCACCTATCTCACGGTTGTGAGACGTGGTTATGGCTGAAATTTTACCGCGATTTCGCTGGAAGCGGGTGCAATTTTTCAGATTAGCACCCACTCCCGGCGAAATCCTGCAGTTGTCCTTATGACAAATTTTTAATTATATATATATATGTGTGTGTGTGTGTGTTTTAAAGAAAATTATTTATTTGGTATGAATTCAATTGTTTTTCTATAAAATGAAAAACGGGTTTCATTGAAATAGCAACTATCATATTTTTCATTAGGAAATAATTAATTATTAAGCAAAAATTTTAACTATTATGTTAAATATTAATTTTTTGGTTAAAGATTCATCATTTCAGTTAAAAATTTCAGGTTAAAAATATATTATTATTATTTTATTATTACACCATTAAGCCATTTCCCTTTCGGGGTAGGCGTGACTCACTCACTCGATATATGTAAAAAATGCGTCTATTTTTTAAAAAATTATTTTTTTTTTTGGTTAAAAATAGAACGGGTTGAAAATTTATCTTTTTTCGTTCAAAATTCATCCTTTTGGTTAAAAAATATTTGTTTTTTTGTTAATAATGTGTATTTTCGGGTTCAAAAATCAATTTTTTTTAGAAAATTCATATATTTTTGAAAATGTAATCTTTTTTTTGGTTAAAACTGCAGTTGGTTGAAAATTTACCTTTATTCGTTGAGAATTCATCTTTTTACCTGAAAATGAACTTGTTTTGAATTTATATTTTTGGGTTAAAAAATTTAAACTTTTGGTTTACAATTTGTCTCTTTTGGAAAAAATTAATCTTTTTTGTTAAAAATGTAACTAATTAAAAATTAATTATTTTTCTTGACAAATCATCTCTTGTGTCTGTAAATGGAACTACATATTGGGTTTAAAATGCAACTCTTTAGTTGAAAATTTATATTTGCAGGTGAAAAAATTAACTTTTTTTTACATTCATATTTCTGGGTTAAAATGTTTTTACTTTTTATACACAATTTGCTTCTTTTTAGAAAAGTTCATCTTTTGTGGCTAGAAATGCAACTGATAGAAAATTAATGTTTTTGTTGTTGAAAACTAAACTTTTTGTTAAAATTTTGATTTAACATATCTGAAATCTTCAACAGCTTTGTTAATTTTCTCGGTAATCTACAAAAATTATATTCACATAACCTTAAAAACATATTACGAATTAAAATGTTCAGAATAATTTAATATGGAAAAGTGAACAAAGTTGGACAGACATCATCTTCCTTTATAAATCTAAAAAATAATGTCTGCAAGAAATAAAGTACTTCTGGACAATAAAATGATGAAATATTAATATTTCTACCATGAGGCAGCGTGGCTCAGTCGTAAGGCGCTTGGTTATGTCAAAAACTCCAAACCTGAAACCACGTTGTCACGGGTTCGAATCCCCGTGGGTGTAGAGGTGAAAATTTTACTTCTTTTTCATGGATATTACTGTTTTAAAATATAGATAATCCAATACTTAATAATCTCATGTGCTTAGAACTGTTCCTTGTTTGGAAAATGAAACTATTTTTTTTTCTTTGTTGCAGAGGGCTTATTCCCTCCCGGTACGGACGCATACCCCATCGTCTGAAAATCGGGTCAATTTGCGTCGAAGTGTGAGGGGTGAACCACCCCCTCATCCTGCCAGACTTCGAAAACATCGTCACGGTTGGACACTTCATTTTGCCCGACCTCTCGATGGCTCTGGTTGCACCAGGTATATTGTACTTCTTCTCATCGTGATATTAGTTCTTCTTGGAATTGGTGGAATTGCCCTCTACATCGTTTTTGGTGAGTCAACAAATTATTTTAATAAATTTAATATTTATAACTATTAAGGGCATGTTCTACGGTGACCACGTGATTAAATCAGTCCTCGGTCATGAAATTTTTCTTTTTGAGTTTACCATGTCCAAAGGCAATGATTTATCGCTCTCAAAGTTTGAAATTTAGGAAATGAGAGAATAAATTCTGTTTGTATATTTAGTTTGAGTAATAATTTGAAAAAAAAATTATCCGAGTAAAAAATAAATGTGTAAAATTATTTTCATTTTTTTGCGCCCACTACGTCCAGACGGATTAAAATATCGTGTTGAGAATTAGAAAGATTAAATAAAAAGCACTATGTATATATTAATATGTTTATAATATCAAAGAAAGTTTATTTATAAATTGATAAATCGCTCTCAATATCGCTCTTAAAG
>NC_046658.1:158345481-158351088 GCF_010883055.1 Belonocnema kinseyi | reverse complement strand
ATATCAAAGAAAGTTTATTTATAAATTGATAAATCGCTCTCAATATCGCTCTTAAAGTTTGGAATATTAGGAAATGAGACAATAAATTCTGTTTGTATATTTAGTTTGAGTAATAATTTGAAAAAAAAAATTATCCGAGTAAAAAATAAATGTGTAAAATTATTTTCATTTGTTTGCGCCCACTACGTCCACACGGATTAAAATATCGTGTTGAGAATTGGAAAGATTAAATAAAAAGCACTATGTATATATTAATATGTTTATAATATCAAAGAAAGTTTATTTATAAATTGATAAATCGCTCTCAATATCGCTCTTAAAGTTTGGAATATTAGGAAATGAGACAATAAATTCTGTTTGTATATTTGGTTTGAGTAATAATTAAAAAAAAATTATAAATGTGTAAAATTATTTTCATTTTTTTTTGCGCTCACTACGTCCACATGGATTAAAATATCGTGTTTAGGATTCAAAAGATTGAAAAAAAGCACTAAAGAACATTTATATATATTAATATGTTTATAATGTCAAAGAAAGTTTATTTATAAATTAATAATTCGCTCTCAATATCGCTCTTAACGTTTGGAATTTAGAAAATGAAACAATAAATTCTGTTTGTATATTTAGTTTGAGTAATAATTTGAAAAAAAATTATCCGAATAAAAAATAAATGTGTAAAATTATTTTAATTTTTTTTGCGCCCACTACGTCCAGACGGATTAAAATATCGTGTTTAGAATTTAAAAGATTAAAAAAAAAGAAAGTTTATTTATAAATTGATAAATCGCTCTCAATATCGCTCTTAAAGTTTGGAATTTAGGAAATGAGACAATAAATTCTGTTTGTATATTTAGTTTGAGTAATAATTTTAAAAAAATTATGAATGTGTAAAATTATTTTCATTTTTTTTGCGCTCTCTACGTGCACACGGATTAAAATATCGTGTTTAGGATTCAAAAGATTGAAAAAAAGAACTAAAGAACATTTGTATATATTAATATGTTTATAATGTCAAAGAAAGTTTATTTATAAATTAATAATTCGCTCTCAATATCGCTCTTAAAGTTTGGAATTTAGAAAATGAAACAATGCTTAAAAATTTTACTATATTGTTAAAATCATTCTTTTCTTTTTTGTTTTTATGGAAATTCTTTTTTTTTTGAAATTGAAAATCCAACTGTTATTTCGGTGAAATTTTTATTCTTATTTTTTTCTGGTTGAAGAGTCTTGATTTTAGTTAAATATATTGTTGAATGTGAGTTTATCTTTTTTATTTGAAAATTCTACTAGTGGCTTAAAAATTTATCAATTTCTTTAAACAAATTTTTTTGTAGAAACGTAATCTTCTTGGTTGATTCATTTTTTATTTTTTTGGTTGTAGTTGAAAATTCCTCTCTTTATTTGAAAATTTAATAATTTTATTAAAAATTCTTTGTGTTGTTGTTCAAAATTCATTGTTCAAATGTAGATTCACCTATTTCAATCGAAGATTCATCATTTTATTTAAAAATTCATTTTCTTGATTAAAAATTGGACTATTTTGCTGATTATTAGATATTTTTGTAGAAAATAAATTTTTTACAATAAAATTGTAAGTTCTTTATTTTGATAGAAACTTTAAACTTTTTAGTTAAAAATTCAACTGTTTGGATGAAAAGTTATCTTTTAGTTGAAAATTCAACTGCTTGGCTAAAAATTCATGTATTATTTTTAAATTCATCTTTTTTGGTATAAGATTAATCTTCTTGGTCTAAAATTTACATTTTTGGTTAAAAATGAGTTTTTCTTATTAAAAATTAACATTTCTTTGAAAAAAAAATTATTTTGTTCATAAGTATTCTTTTTCTTTGGAAAATTGAAAGGTTAGGTTGGAAATATCGTCTTTTTGATTGACTTCCAATTGTTTCTTTATTTAAAATAAAAATTTCTTTGCGCTGAATTTCTTTTGTAAAAAAAATCCAAGTATTATTGCTTGAAAGATCATTCTTAAAGTTATTGTTTTTGATTCAAAATTCCACTATTTTGTTAAAAATTCACCAATTTAGATAAAAATTTAACTTTTTTGTTGAGATTTAATTTTTATTGTTGAAAATTTATCATTTTAGTTGAAAATTCGTCTCTTTGATTAAAAATGTATCTATTCCAGTTTTGGTTGGATTTTAGTTTGGATGAAGATTCGTGTTTTCTATTTAAACTTAAATTTTTTATTTAAAAATTTAATGATCCCATTTTGGGTTAGACATTTATCTTTTTTGTTTGTTTGTTTATCTATTTAGTTGAAAATTCAACTGTTTGTTAAAAAGTTAAACTCCTTCATTAAATTTTTCTTTTAATTTCAAAATGCACTATTTAGTATAAAATTCTGTTTTTTTTTTTGTAGAATTCAACTGTTTTTTATTTAAAATTAAAATCTGTTTTGGTTGAAATATCAAATATTAGATTTTTCTTTAAGAATTCGTCTTTTTCATTTAAAAATGTTACTAATTCGTTAAAAGTAGAACTCCTTTGTTAAAAATTCATTTCTTTTTGTTCGAGGATTCATCATTTTAGTTGAAAATCCACTTCTGCTTAAAAGTTTCATTTTTGTCTTGAAAATTAATTATTTTAATTGAGAATTTAACTACTTCAATTGAAGATTTATTATTATAGTTATAAATTCATCTCTTTGGTTGAAAGATTAACTATTTTGTTGAAAATTCGTTTTTTTTTGTTAAAAATAAATTTATGAAACTAAAAATTTACCTATTACATTGTTGGTTGAAACTTGAAATTTTTTAGTTAAAGAGTCAAGTATTTTGTAGTCAGTTCGAAGTTTTATTGAACATGTTTTGTTAGTCCTAGAAACTTAAAATTTTTTTTAATTTAGAGAAGCTTGTTGCAAAGACGAAGTTTCATTTGTTTTATAATTTTAACTTATAATATAAAAATAGATATAACCACTTTGACTATAAAGCAATTAAAATCAACCTTCGATTTTCTACTTTGATTGGTAGAAGCGATTCAACAACTCAAAGTCCTTGTAATATTTAAAATATTACTATCCAGTTTTTTCATTTTCCAAATAATGTATTTAGACAACATTTTCATTCCATAATGTAAAGACTAGGTAGTTTATTATTGAAAATGCAATTTTTGCAAATCATGCAACTGCACTATTTATCTTAGAAATTAAGATCTTTCAAGTCCCATGAATTTTAAGCATAGATCCCATGTAGCCTATGTAGTGAAAGTCAATCTCTTTTAAAGTTCAGCGTTAGATCTATTAATCTTGAATATTAATGAACCAAAGAATAGAGGTGGTCAGGAATAAATAAAAAAATTAACGGGATTTATTAGTCTGATGGTGACGATATCGGGTTCGAGAAAACATTACACTTGTAAATCCCGATACTTGAGAAGACTTGACGCATCATGAACTCCTACGTGATCGCATAAGCCTTTTGCAATTATGCTCAAGAAACTTATGGTGGTCTTCCCCTCTGAATATAGACATTACTTCGATTAAGATGAAAACCTTGGATTACAATGATCGTTTTACTAACATGAATCACAGCTTATGGAGGCAATCCTTATGCTACTTTCCGATAAAGACAGACTTTGACGAGGCCTTGGTGATTATATTTCCTGTGTTCCCATTCTCGGATCCGGTCTTCATCTTTCTGATAAACGAAATTAAATTAAAATAGTTGAGTTTTTTTTTATTCGCATGTAGACTATCAGTCAGAATTGTGCATCAATCTATTTTTTAATGATTGACTGAGTTCTCTTATGTTTAATTATATTAGAAAAACTTTTTCTTTTTTGTACAAGGTTTATCATACCCTAAACGTTATCTGATTTTCATCGAAGATAGCTTAAATTGAAGGTGTTGGCATGTAGAGATGTAATGACCATATGACATTTTCAATTTCATAGTGATTTTTTTTTGTTATGAATAATTGGAAAACAAGAAAATGAGGAAATTTTGTTTTTATTTGACTATAATGGATGTTTTTATATTAGTCTGATTTCTTTCAAAGATGGCTCAAATGGAAGGTCTTGGTATGTCGATATACGAAAAACATGTCTTTGTCATAGTATAGCATAGAAAAATAATGAAATTTTATGTTTTAAACAGTTATGCTAGTCTTTCCTTTTATATCGACTGTCTTCGATGATGGCTCAAATTGAAGTATTTGGCATGTCTATTAAGGTTTAAAAATAAAATTTGTTATATAATCGTATTGTCTTTTTATATCAGTGGATAAAAATGAGAAAAATTGGGAAATTCTGCTTTTTAGCCTATGCTAGAAGCTTTACTATTATTCCGATTTTCTTCAAAGATGGCTCAAATTAAAACATTTGGCATATCTATTCAGGTTTAATAAAATTCGTCATATCATATTTTTCTTTTGTTATATCAGTGAATGAAAAATAATAAAATTTGGAAATTTCGTTTTTTAGCATATGCTAGAAATTTTTCTTTTATTTTAATCTTCTTTGGGGATGTCTTGAATAAAAAAGTTTTGGCATTTAGAAATGCAATAAGAACATAAGATTTTCTATTTCATAATGATGTTTTTTTATTGTCATCAAAGATTGAAAAACAAAAGAAATGAGGAAATTTAGTTTTTAGACGACTACGCTGGAAGGTTTTCTATTAGCATGTTCTATGCTCCAGTTTATTATAGAAAAATAAGGAAATTTTATGATTTAGACCACTATGCTAATCTTTTCTTTTAGATCACTTGTTTACAAAAAAAGTTAAAAACTAATAGGATTTATTTTGGCGACCGCTATTATCAAAGATTATTACAATTGAATGAATGCTTCTTCGAGGCCTTTCATATGGTCTATTTCCAAATCCCTTTATTTACATCTGATGTTCCGGTATCAGAAATTGATCCTTCCTCAAGGCTGTAACAAACAAGTTTTTAAAAAATATTGCTAAGGATTTACGCAACCTAATTATACATTTTAAAACACATCGCACTACAATAAAATTGTGTACTTCTTCGGTGGCAAAATTTGGTGATTCTTTGAATGTTATTGATTATTAGGAAATCTTATGATTTAGACCTGTATGCCAATCTTTTATTTTAGATCGCTTGTCTTGGAAGATGGCCCGAATTAAATCGTTTGTCATGACTATTAATTTAAAAAAAAATTCTTATATCATAGTATTGTTTTGTTATATCAGTGGATGAAAAATGAGAAACGTTGGGAAATTTTGTTTTTTAGCCTATTCTGGCAGCTTTTCTATTAGTCCCATTTCTTTTGAAGATGGTTTGAATTGAAACATTTTGCATGTCTATTGATGTTTAAAAATCAAATATGTTGTATCATGATAGTATTCTTTTCATATCAGCAGATGAACCATGAGAAACAATGGAAAATTTCGTTGTTTAGCCTATGCTGGAAGTTTTTCTCTTAGTTTGATCTTCTTTGGGGATCTCCCAAACAAGAGGTTTTGGCATGTAGATGTGCAATAAAAACATAACATTTTCTATTTTATAATGATGATTTTTTTGATTATTATCAAAGATTCAAAAACAAAAGAAAAATTTTTTTAGATGACTATGCTGGAAGCTTATCTATTGTTCCGACTTTTTTCGCAGATGGGTCAAA
>NC_046658.1:158322631-158345381 GCF_010883055.1 Belonocnema kinseyi | reverse complement strand
TTATATCATAGTATTTTTATATTATATCCGTAGACGAAAAATAAGAAACATTGCGAAATTTCGGTTTTTAGCCTATGCTGGAAGTTTTTCTCTTAGTTTGATTCTCTTTGGGGATCTCCTAAATGAGAGGTTTTGGCATGTAGATGTGCAATAAAAACATAACATTTTCTATTTCATAATGATGATTGTTATGATTATTATCATAGATTCAAAAACAAAAGGAAATTTTTTTAGATGACTATGCTGGAAGCTTATCTATTGTTCCGACTTTTTTCGCAGATGGGTCAAATTGAAGCATTTAGCACAAAAATTAAGGTTTAAAAGTAAAGCTTTTTATATCATAGTATTTTTATATTATATCCGTAGACGAAAAATAAGAAACATTGCGAAATTTCGGTTTTTAGCCTATGCTTGAAGTTTTTCTCTTAGTTTGATCCTCTTTGGGGATGTCCCAAACGAGAGGTTTTGGCATGTAGATATGCAATAAAAACATAACATTTTCTATTTTATAATGATGATTGTTTTGATTATTATCAAAGATTCAAAAACAAAAGAAAAATTTTTTTAGATGACTATGCTGGAAGCTTATCTATTGTTCCGACTTTTTTCGCAGATGGGTCAAATTGAAGCATTTAGCACAAAAATTAAGGTTTAAAAGTAAAGCTTTTTATATCATAGTATTTTTATATTATATCCGTAGACGAAAAATAAGAAACATTGCGAAATTTCGGTTTTTAGCCTATGCTGGAAGTTTTTCTCTTAGTTTGATCCTCTTTGGGGATCTCCCAAACGAGAGGTTTTGGCATGTAGATGTGCAATAAAAACATAACATTTTCTATTTTATAATGATGATTGTTGTGATTATTATCAAAGATTCAAAAACAAAAGAAAAATTTTTTTAGATGACTATGCTGGAAGCTTATCTATTGTTCCGACTTTTTTCGCAGATGGGTCAAATTGAAGGATTTAGCACAAAAATTAAGGTTTAAAAGTAAAGCTTTTTATATCATAGCATTTTTATATTATATCCGTAGACGAAAAATAAGAAACATTGCGAAATTTCGGTTTTTAGCCTATGTTGGAAGTTTTTCTCTTAGTTTGATCCTCTTTGGGGATCTCCCAAACGAGAGGTTTTGGCATGTAGATGTGCAATAAAAACATAACATTTTCTATTTCATAATGATGATTGTTGTGATTATTATCATAGATTCAAAAACAAAAGGAAATTTTTTTAGATGTCTATGCTGGAAGCTTATCTATTGTTCCGACTTCTTTCGAAGATGGGTCAAATTGAAGCATTTAGTATAAATATTAAGGTTTAAAAGTAAAGCTTTTTATATCACAGTATTTTTATATCATATCAGTGGATGAAAAATAAGAAACATTGGGAAATTTCGTTTTTTAGCCGATGCTGGAAATTTTTCTTATAGTCTAATCTTCTTTGGGGATTTCTTTAATCTAAGATTTCGACGGATATATGAGCAATAAAAACATAAAATTTTCTATTTTAAACTGATATTTTTGAATTTCGATTTTTAGAGCACTATATGCTGGCAGCTTTTCTATCAGTTGGATTTTCGGGGGATTGTGTTAATTGAAGATCTTGACATATGGATGTGCTTTAAATAATAAAATTTGCGATATCATAGAATTGCTTTTTTGTTAAAAGTTTGTAAAAAGTTAGAAAAATAAGAAAATTTCGTTTTTTGAAATCACTTTGTAGATGTCCGTTAAAATCACTTTGTAAATGTTCATTTCAAACTGAAATTCGTTTCCTTGTAATGATGTTTAGTTTTTGTTATCAGTGGGTAGAAACTTTGAAAAATTAGGAAATTTTCCTTCTTGCACCACTTTGCTGGATTCTTCTTTAGTATTTCTATTGTCTTCGAAGATGGCTGAAATTTCAAGTCATAGCATATTGATGTGCATGACAAAATAAAATTTGCTTTCTTGATGTATTGGTTTTTGTTAAAGTCTGTTAAAATGCGGAGACTTTACATAGTAAGACTTTTTTTAAAATGAAGTATTATAAGGATAAAAATACTCTTGAGTTTAAAGCAGACAAATGATGTATTCTAATTTTCGAAAATTCTGTGATAAATGAAAATCCTGGTTGCAGAATTGAGAAATTTAATTAAAATTTCATAATAATTGAAGAAGAAAGTTAAATAAATGTTATCTTTAATAATAAAGGCAATGTAAATTCCTTATTCTGCAATGTTTGAGTAGAGAATGGCTAATTTAAACTCGAATCAGCCTTCTCTATATACGCCTGTCTAAACATTTCTCTCTATAGGATCAAGGAAGGTCGGGTCACGTTGAGAATTTATAAGCCTGATCTCAAGTCAGCAGAAAATGCTACTAGAATTGTAAATCATGACATTTGGGACCATATAGAAATACATTTGTAATCTGGTTTTAATTAAAATCAATGCTGTCCATTAGAAAAAAAATTTATTAGTACTTTAACGTTAAATGAAAATGCAAATTATTTCCTCTGACATGTGTACTACACTCTACAATTACATGCTGCACGACACATTTCACAATCGAGAATATTGTTTACCTGAATGTCTGAATATATGTATACCGTTAAATGTTTTCTATCTTTGAAATTTATTTGACTTTTCATATCGTTTCAAAATCCGTTATATAAATCTTGTCGGCCTGGTTACAAGGAAACATTCTATGAGCCGAAAAATTATGAAATGGTTTGTGTTTAATGGAAAGTTGTTACAATTTTTGCACTAAGATATTTCTAAAATGGTTTTGTTTGAAATCAAAAGGCAGGAAAGGATATTGGATTTTAAAGTTCGCAATTTCAAAAATTCTAAATTAGAAAATGTGTGAAAAATGCGTCTGTCGGTTTTTTTATAAGAATCGAGATTCGAGACAAAACGAGATTCGAGACAAGATTCGAGGCCAGATTTAAGATGAGATTTAAAGCGAGACAAGATTTAAGACTAATTTGAATTATGGAAAATTGTATTTTTTCAAATCAGAAATATTGTCAGATATTTATTTCGGATGATGATATTCTGTTCATTTGTAAAAATAATAATAAAATAAGATATTGATATCTTTAGTCGAAAATATAACTATTTTTGGTTAATAGTTACATATTTTTGTTGAAAAGGTCTATTATTATATTTTTCATGAATTTAATAATTTTATTTAAAAATCATCTTTTAAATTGTAAATTTAACTATTTTGTTGAAAATTTGTCTTCTTCAACTGAAAATTTCAATATTTTCATGTTGAAAATTTAGGGATTTAGTGAAAATAAATTTTTTCGTTGCAAATTTGTATTTTCGATTTAAAAATTCAACAAATTTGTGAAAATTTTGTTTATTGAGCAAAACATTGTTCTTGGTTTAAAATTCAACAATTTTTCAAAATAATTTGTCTTTTTCGTTTGGAAATTCATTGTTTTTAGTTGAAATTTAATCTTTTTTCTTTTAAAATGCAACTTATTGGTTAAGAACTAATCTATCTTGTTTAAGACTTTAACTGTTTGATTCTAAATAAAACTAATTTATTTAAAATGCATTTTTTGGGTCTAGTATTCATTTTTTCGATTGAAAATGCACTTTTTGAGCTGAAAATTTTACTATTTTATGGGAAATTCGTTTTTTTGCTTCAAAATTAAGTTTTCTAGCTGTAAATTTAACATATTCATTTTTGGTTCAAAAGTTATCTTTTTTAGTAGAAAGTTTAAATGTTTGGATGAAAATTCATGTATTTTTTTATAAATTGTATCTGATTAAAAATTCGTTCTGTTGGTTGAAGATTAATTATTTTAGTTGAAAAATAGTCTTTTTAGTTGAAGATTCATTATTTAGTTAAAAATTCAGTTCTCTGGTAAAAAATTGAACTATTTTGTGTAAAATTCCTTTTTGATATTGAAAATAAATTTTTCTAATTTAAAATTTAACTAATCCATTGTGTTTGATAATTGATCTCGTTCAGTTAAGAACTAAAGTATTTCGTCGAAAATTCTAATTTTCTGGTTAAAATACACCTTTTTTCGTTCAAAAATTAATTAATTTAGTAAAAAATGCATTTCGTTTGTTCAAAATCTACTTATTCAATTCACAATTCATCCGCTGTTGAAATTATCTGTTTTTTAAAATGTAAAATTAACATTTAAAAAAATTAAAATGTTTTGTTAAGAATTCGTATTTCTTGGTTAAAGATTCAACTATAAGATTAAAAATGAAACTATTTTTATAACAATATAATTATTTAGTGAAAAATTAATTTATTGACTGATTTGTTTGTTGAAAATTTTTTTTTTTGATAACGTTTATTTTCTATTTTAATAGTTCAGGATTCAACTATTTGATTAAAAATTCGTCTTTTGAAAGCAAATTAATTTTTATGTCGTTAAATTATCTCTTCTCAACTGTCATCTAAAAATTTGTAATTTTGGCTAGAAAATTAAACAGTTTTTGGTTGAATTTTAATCTTTTTGTTCGAAAATTTGACCATTTGGTTGAAAATGGATCTTTAAAAATTCGACGATATTCATAGTCCTGTTTTTTTTGGTGGACAATTCAACAGTTTTGTTATACATACGTCCTCTTGATTTTTATTTACAAAAATGTACGCCCCTATTATTCCTCTATTTTCGTGAAAAATCGCCCTATTTATCCGTTTTAAAAAAAATAATTTTGATACAATTTAATTTAATTCGATATTTATTTCCATACCAACTAAATTTTTTCTTTATTTAAAGATAAAAGTATACACAATTTTCGAAAATTTTTGATCTGCGAGAAAAGTGCATATAAGGTAAATAAATGTTTTACTTAAAACAAATAAATGCCAGAATAAAAATGTAGAGATAAATTTTGTTGCAGGTCGAATTAGAACGAAATGCCTTGTTGTTTCGTTTGTTTTGTTTTGAATTTTGTACTCCAAGTACAGGACACTTCTTACCCCAACTTGTCGGTGCATCGTACCCAACTGATCGGTACTTCGTACCCCAATTGTTCGGTGCATAGTACCCCAAGTGGTCGGTGCATCGTACCCAACTGATCGGTACATTGTACTCCAAGTGGCCGGTAAGTCTTATCCTAACTTGTCGGTACATCCGTACCCCAAGTGGTCGGTACATCGTACCCAACTGATCGGTACATAGTACCCAACTGATCGGTACATCGTACCCAACTGATCGGTACTTCGTACTCTCAGTATTCGGTACATTGTACCCCAAGTGGTCGGTACCTCGTACCCAACTGATCGGTACATCGTACCCAACTGATCGGTACTTCGCACCCTCAGTATTCGGTACATTGTACCCCAAGTGGTCGGTACATCGTACCCAACTGATCGGTACTTCGTACTCTCAGTATTCGGTACATTGTACCCCAAGTGGTCGGTACATCGTACCCAACTGATCGGTACTTCGTACCCTCAGTATTCGGTACATTGTACCCCAAGTGGTCGGTACATCGTACCCAAATTGTTCGGTACATCGTACCCAATTGTTGGGTACATCGTACCCAACTGATCGGTACATCTTACCCTATATTACAAAAATGAGTGTCTAATTCACACTTTGTTTTTTACGTGTTTTATCTAATCTGAGGAAACTCTTCCTGAACATAATATATTCAAGATGCTTCTCATGATTTTAGGAATCGGGAAACGAATGTCGTGTGTTCTATCATCGAAATCGCGATTTTCTAAATGGAATCGAATCTCAGCCGCGATTTGCGAATGCTACTAGACTTGTAAATCACGACATTTGGGGGCATGGGAATATTATCCGCGGTACGATCTTGCGGTCACGTGCAAAAGTCAACGATAGCTCGTGTACCGATTTAACCACCGTTGATTTATAATCTCCCGCGAAATCGTTGCGCACCCGACTTACTTTCAAAGTCTCAAACGATGATCCGCGTTTGATAGTCTACCTGCTAGTCTTTTTCTTCCTTATCTGATTGCAATCGGCATCATGTGCCCTTAGCTGGTTAGTTAGTTACCTTATTTGTTTATTTGTTTATTTGTTTATTTGCTTTGCACTCAACAATTAAGGCTGTAATTAATAATTGTAGAGCGCAATTGAAAGTCGAGTTCCGAGGTTGCGTGCAAACTTACTTATTGTAACGCGTGACAGCTGAACATGACTCTTTTCAATAATTATATACTACCTGAGGTTTAATAATAAACCAATTATACATTTACTCGCATTTCTGTCCCCTTATTATTTTTTCATATTTGTAATTTGTTGTTTAAATGCAGACTTAATTAAGCCGTTCTTCAGAAAAAACACCCAAGTCGACTTTCGTGATTTTTCTGAAGAACTCGTTTTCATCGGCTGGGATATTCTAACCGTTTTTTTTTTTTGTTAAGGTTTTTAAACATGTGCATGTCGATAATCATCTTGATGTTAATTTATTTTTCTCTACTGGCCTAGAATCAATATGTTTTAGTATTGATTTTTTTAAATTGTGAAAAAATGCTCTCTTGCTCCGCTGGGATCCGAACCCAGATCGTTTAGAATTCCGGTCTGATCCTCTCATCCACTAAGCTACGGAGAGAAGAGATTATTTTTTTTACGCTCCCTTCAAGTTAAATTCGAGTGTCATTCCTTATACTTGTGAGAAACAATTTCCAAAGATGAAAGTTATATTTATTTTTCATTTATAACAACATGTATCAGACCGGGATTCTAAAAGATCTGGGTTCAGATCCCCGCGGAGCAAGAGAGAATTTTTTTACAATCAAAAATAAATTTAAAAAAAATATATATATAAATAAAAAAATATTCAGTCCTTATCATTATTTTGATAAATCGAAATATAAATCGACATCGATTTTTTTTCTACGAGCATAGAGAAACAAATGTAATAACTTTGGCATATTATTGGGCTCAATGTCAAGCTATAAAATCATTAAGTTATCACAGCAATAATTTTAAATAAAAATATTAAATTTGAATATCTTTTGAAGAAACCGTTAAAAAATCATTTTTAGCCAACAAAATTAAAATTAATTCTTTAAAGAAGTTTAGAATTTGCTATTTCTACCAAAAAATATTTTAATTTTTAATAAAAAATAGTTGAATTAGGCCAAAAAGAAGGATTTTTTAACAAACTAGTTGAATCATCAACCAGTGAAGATCAATTGTCTTACAAAAAACAAAATTTTCTACAAAAGAGTTATATTTTCAACTGAGAAAGATTTTTCAGTAAGTAAAGAAAAGAAAATTTTTTTGAAATATTTAACTTTTAAGCCGAAAGATTACGAAATTTTTAAACCAAAAATAAGAATTTCTAAGAAAATAGTTAAATTTCAAACCAAAGAATAGAATTTTTAACGCAAATGAATAATCTTAAACTAAAAATATTTAAAATAATTAAACTAAAATAGATTAATTCTTAGGCCAAAAAGAGAAATTTAAAGAAAAGTGGTAGATTTTCTACCAAGAAATATTTTTCTGTAAATAAAGAAAAAAACTCTTTCAAAATATTAAACTTGTAAGCCAAAAATTCGAATTTTCTTCAAAAAGACGAATTTTCAACTCTAAAACATTATTTAAAGAAAATGTCAATAAAACTGTTGATTTTTAAATTCAAATGACGATTTCTCTACAAAAATGTTGAACTGGCAATCCAAAAATATGAATTTTTAATAAAAATAACTCACTTTCAACCAAAAGATCAAATTTTCAACAAAGCGGTGAAAAATTGAACTAAACAACTGATCTTTTAACTAAAATGATGATTCTTCGACCAAAAAAATTAATTTTAAACCAACCAATTGAATTTTCAACTAAAAAGGTAAATTTTCAACAAAAATTGTAATAGTTGATATTTCCAGAAAAATCATTTTAATTTTCAATTAAAAACAGTTGAATTAAGCTAAAGGGCGCAAATTTGCAATAAACGAATCAAATCATGAAAAAAACCAAATTAATTTTCAAACCAGAAAGAAGAATTTTCAAAAAAATAGATAAATATTACATTATACTATATAATAAAAAAAATCATTTACAAAAAAATTGTTAAATGTTAATGCCAAAGGGTGAATTTTACACAAAACAGAATTTAAATCACCAAAAAAAGAATTTTGAATAAAATATTAAAATCTTCAAAGAAATTATTTTTGAACTGAAATGATACTTCAACTAAAAAAAATTAATTTGAGTACTTGAGTTTTCAACCAAAAAATTCAAACGTATTTTAAAAAATTATTAAAAATGTTTTGGTTTGAAAATTCAATTTTTTGGAAAAAAATTATGCTACTAGGATGAGAGCTGACATACTTTATTGATAATGAATTTTTTTTATGACTCACGATTGTAGTTGAAAAATGTATTTTTTTGGTACTTTCGAACTAAAAATTGAAGTCTCTTCTAAATAATTCATCATTTTTGCGAAAAAATTAAACTATTTTTTTGAAAATGGAAGTGGTTTTGGTTCAACATTATTCCTTTTTATTGAAAACTGAAAATTCGACTATTTGGTTGAAATTTCAACTATTAGCTAAAAATTAATTTTTAAACGAAAAATGCAACTATTTTATTTTGGTTTAAATTATTCTTTTTTAATTAAAAGTTTAACTATTTTACTGATGATTCATTCATTTTCTTAAAAATTCGTTGTGTAGTTAAAAATTTAATTATTTTGTAAAAAATTGTTTTTTTTTTTAGTTAAATATTTATCATTTTAGTTGAAAGATTATTTCTTTGTTTGAAAATTTTACTATTTTGTTTAAAATTATGTTTCTTGTTTGAAAATTAATTTTTTAACTCAAACTGTAACTACAAATTTGGTTTATAATTATTTTATTTTGTTGGAAATTCGTCTTTTATGGTTAAAAATTCAAACATTGGATTAAAAATTCGTTTTTCAGTGAAAGATTCATCATTTTAGTTAGAAATTAACTTTTCTGCTGTTTAAAATTTAACTTTTGTGTTGAAAATTCATTTTTACTGGTAAAAACTTAATTTTTAAACCGAAAATGTAACATTTTCATTCATTACATTTTCATTTTCTGTTTTTGTATATCTTTTAGTATTAAAGAAGCTTATAATCCTTACATAAATTGTTATTTCTCAAATTGCCTATTACAGAAATATGAAAAAAATTAATTAACTAATAAAATAAAAAATGTTCGCCAGTGTGTCTTGTTAGTGAAAGTAAATTTTATAGGATAGTAAAAGTTTTTTGTCACTATCAAGACTTCAATGAGCCCATAAATTCGAAGGACATTACTTTCACAAATATTTGTATGAATAAGGAGATTGAAATCTTATATTTTATTTTATTGCAAGACTGGACTCTGTCAATCTAACACGATCATAAGATACTATTTTTATAAACACTTTTTTATTCTCTGATATTGAGCAAGGTTGACTATCAATTATTATAATAAAAATTATAATATTTTTTTTAATTTTCAAAGTAAGAAAAACTGAGCTGCAAATTACTTTACTTTTTAATAGTTTTAAAATCCTTCAAAAACTTCAAAATTTTATTTCACAATTTTGAAAAATTCCCATGTTTTAAAAAATTTTTTTTTCAATTTTAGAGTATTGAAACAAAATTTCAGAACTTCTAAACATCTTTTAAAATGATTCAGATTTTTCTATGAATTTTCTAAAAAATTCTGCAAAATTAAAAAAATTCTCTTCAAATCTTTCAGATTATTTTTTGACAACTTCGGAAATCCTTTAAAACCTTTTTAAATATTCTCTTAAAATTAATTTTCCAAAACAAAAAGCCGTCTTGCATTTTCCTATACATCAAAATTCAACAATTTTACTTGAAAATTAAAATTATTCAAATAGAACAATTAAAATTATAACGTTCAAAGTTGACTTTTTTTGTTTGGTATTGAATAATTGAAATTTTCAAGGTGAAAGATTTTTAAATTATGTATTATGCTTTGACAGATTATTTGTTCTACAAATTTATCAAATTCCCGGTAAAAAAATAAGTTATTTCATTTCCCGGTTTCCTCGGGCTCAATAAATTTTTGGTCATTTCTATATTTTTCTGGTTTCCCGTTCGAGCGGCCAGACTGATAATTTTATTTTATGAATGAAATTCTAAGTAATGTCGTTTATAAGTTGTCTGAAAGTATAAAACATTCTTATCACTCTTCCTTTATTGATAATTCAACATTTCTCTCAAGAACAGTTTTTTTTAAGCAGACAAAAATTAGAGAAAAGTGAAAAATATATTTGTAATTGAAAATTCATCTTTATGGTTGTAAATTCATATCTTTGGTAGAAAATTATATAAATTATTTTTTATAATAAATTATAATTATAATAAATTACTAATTATATAAATTATAATTTGTCTTTTATGGTTGGAAAATAAACTGTTTGGTGAAAAATGATTTTTTAGTTGAAGATTAATTATTTTTGGCTTAATATTGAACTATTTTTGATTGAGAATTAAAATATTTTTGGTGAAAATATAAAAAATTACACTTTATTTTAAGATTGCATCTTTTTTGATTGAAAATATTAATCTCTGTATGCGAAAATTTAACTGTTTTGTTAAGAATTCCTTTTTATTATTAGAAAATTAATTTTCCTAACCTCTAATGTAACTATTCAAATTGTCTCTTTGAAATAGAAAATTGTTTTTTTTTTATAGTTGAAAAGTAATTTCTTTAACTAAGAGTTTAAAAATTTCATTTTAAGTTGAAATTTGATTCTGTCTGCTTCATGATTATTTACTTTGGCTGAAAATTTGTATTTTTTGGATTTGTGTTTTATTATTGCAAATTCAACTATTTCGTAAAAGTTCCTTTTATTAGTTTAAGATACATAATGTTACTTCACATTTCATTTCTTATGTTGAAAATTTCACTATTTTGTTCAAAGTTCTTACATTTTGCGGAAAATTTGTTTTTCACGGTTAAAAATTCCTCTATTTGGTTAATTTTTTTTTTAGTTGTAGATTAATCATTTTAGTTTAAAATTCTATTCGATGGTTAAAAATTTTAATGTTTTGTCAAATTTCGTCTATTTAAAAATTTTGTTAGCAGAAAATATAACTATTTTATTATTTGTTGATAATGTATCTTTTTAGTTAAAAAGTTAACTATTTGGTTAAAAAAATCATGTTTTTTTAATTTGTATTTTTAGTTGAAAATTAATATTTTTGGGGTTAAAAATCTATTTTTTGAGTTGAAGATTTACATTTTAATTAAGATTCAATTTCTTTGGTAGAAAATTAGACGATTGTATTAAACATTTTTTTTTTTTAAATAAAAAATTAACTATTCCATTTCTTGTTAAAAAGTTCTTTTTTTAAGTTGACAAATCAACTATATTGATGAAAATTCGGATTTTTTGGTTGAAAATCCCATAATTGTGATACAAAATTCATATTTTGGTGTTCTAATGTTGAAAATTAATTTTTTTAACTGAAAATGTAACTATTCCTTTTTTGGTTAAAAATTGATATTCTTTATTTGAATAGTCATTTTGTTGAAAATTCGAATATTTGTGGGCTAAAAACTCCATAAGTTGTTGTACAAGATTAATATTTTTTTAATTTAAAAATTCATCTGTTTTGTAAAAAGTTCGTCCTTTGGATCAAAAATAGAATATTTCTAAATAACTTTCTTTTCTGTGTTTAAAGAACAATCTGTCTCGGTTAAAAATGTAACTCTTTTGTACCAAATTCCTCTTTTTTGTTTGAAAGTTAATCTTCTTTGCTTGAAGATTCAACTAATTTTTTGAAAATTCTTCATTTTTGACCTAATTCAACTATTTTGTATTGAAAGTTAAAACATTTGGTGTTGCAAGTATCAAATGATAAACTCCTTTTAAAAGAAATTATGTTTATCTTTTTAGTTTAAAAATTAACTTTTTCAACTGTATTTTTAAAAGATTCGTAAAGTATTTAAATGTATTTTTAAAAACATTTCAATTTTACATTTTTGTTTGAAAATAAATTAAAATCGCCTACTGCAGCAAATTGAATTTTCGAAGTGAAATTTCTTTTGGGACGAAAGTTAATTGAAGAAAAACGACCAAACGTACGAACGGAAGTCTCTATCTCTCTCTTACGCACGTATACCTTCTCTTTGTAATCGTCTCTCCCTTTTGTGCGGCGATTCGCAATTTCTCCGAAGGCTCTTCTTCAATATCCCCACTACTGCCACACTAATCATTTTTCTCTCTCTCTCTATGTACTCTCTTACTATGCCATCTCCTCAAAACTCAAGATGATTCCTCGCGAAAAATTTAAAAGTTAATCCATCAAAGTTTCATTTCTGCCGTTTGGCCCCACTACCACACACTAGTTTTTTTATTCCAAGCAATAAACTTTTGCCATTCGTCAACATTCATAGTTTGACGTGATTCAAACCTTGTTAGTTCTTTAAAAAATGCATTCACGTGTCAAGGTGTAATTTATTGTTTGACCCAGGCTGACGCGTGTCTTTTTTTTTTTTTTGCACTGCACTGACCACCATGGATGCTTGTCGAACACCATCAATGAAGTGCTTCAGTGTCGTAGCCACTTTTCTTTACTAAACAAAAGTAAATTAACAAAAAATAGTTTTTAAACGGAACAAAATCATAATTACATTCACTATTTTTAACATTTGTTATTTCTCAATCGTAAAGTGAATAAAATAAAATGAATGTTTATTTAAACTATTATTCTTTTTTTTTCGTTTTGTCACTTTTTTGCTTGAAGACTCATTATTAGTCTTGAAAAAAAACATTTTTTTTTGCGAAAAATTTAAATATTTTGTTAAAACTTCTGTTTCTTTGGGTTATAATAAATTTAAAAAAATGAAAATGTGTGAATTTCGTGAAAAATTTTACGATTTGGACAGAAATTAGTTTGTTGTTGTTGTTGATGACTCATAGTTTAGTTAAAAATTCATTTATTTGGCTAAGAGTTTAAATTTTGTTTAATTCGTTGTTTTTGTTTTAATATTAATTCATTTTAATGAAAATTCATGTATTTTGTTGAAAAGTCGACTCTTTTGGTAAAAAGTAATCTTTTGAAATAATTTTTTTTGGTTGAAAATTCATTTATTTGGTTAAAATTTTTTATATTTTGTTGAAAATTGTACACTGTTGGTAGGAAATTATTCTTCTAGGTTGAAAATCCGTCATTTTTGTATAAAATTTACTTTTTTCTTTAAACATTTTAATGATTTGATGAAAATTCGTTCTTTTTGGTCAAAAATACATTTCTTTGATCAAAATTTTAATATTTTTTTGAAAATTCTTATTTTTTGTGAAAATTAACTTTTTAAACTTAAAATTCACTTATTTCGTTGAAAATTTAATTATCTTTTTTATTTTTTTTATTTTTGTTTAAAATTCATTTTCTTAACTGAAATTTTAACTTTTCCATTTTTGATTGAGTTCGCCTTTTTTGGCAGACGACTCACCATTTCAGTTAAAAATTAATTTATTCGGTTGCAAATTTAATGTTTTCTTGAAAATTGTTTTTTTTTCAATTGAATATTAATTTTTCACTGAGAATTCAAAAAAATTGTTTTAACTGAAAATTGACCTATTCAATTTTTGGCAAAAATTTATCTTTTTTTAATAGAAATTGAATCTTCTTGGTTGAAAATTAATCTGTTTCATTAAAAATGTAACTATTTAACTAAAAACACATTTTACTTTGTTGAAAAATAATCCATTTAACTGAACATTTATGTATTTTGGTTGAAAAGTTGCCCTTTTTGATTGAAAATTAATCTCTTGTGTTCAAAATTCAACTATATGGTTGGAAAGAATTTTTGAAGGTACATAATTTTATTTAAAAATTAATTTCTTCAAATGAAAATTGAACTATTTTAGTTTTCATGGAAAATTTAGCTTTTTTGATAGAACTTTAATCTTTTTGGTCAAAAATTTATCTGGTTCAAATGAAAATCTGGCACTGAACATAAAACAAAAGTTGGTTTGAATTCGTATAATTAAAGAAATAAATGTCATCAATTAAAAAAATGTTTATTTAATTTCAAGAAATAAAAAAACTTTACCTTATTGATTGAAGAAAATCATTTGTTTACTACAATATGTTTGGTTTTACCAACGAACTGGCTTTTATTAAACCATGCATTTGTTTAAAATCTATTTATTTGATTCAAACAAAAAATGCAATGCAAAGAAGTGCTATAAAGTGCCGCTAGGCGTGCCAAGGCGCTGCTAAATCTGAAGTATCAAAACTTAAACAGTCAGGGCCCTCTAAACAATTTCCAAGTATAATTCTCAATATTGCGCAATCTCCGCAAGTGAGTACGCGCGCACTGCGCCTTTACGTTACTGACCAAAATTTTTTTCAACCTTATGATAGGCGATTATTTTTGCTAAAAAAAATGCAAATTTGCCCCTGTCATGGCAGCGATGGCAGTACGTAAATGTCGTCGCAGTCGTTAACCCAGCCATACACGTGTCTGGCCATTATTCATGCGAACGCTTTTTTTTCGATACCCCATGAAGTAGACAGACGTTCGTGAACCGCGGAGACCTTTCGAGGAGGTAATAAATCCTTATCGCTGAGGTACCTTAGGTCCCTGTCTCTCCCGACATCTCGAGGGTGTTTCACGACTCAAAAATTTTATTCTCTTTCAAAAGGGGTAGGTGGTACCAATTTGCAGTAAAATTAATCGAAACTTTTATCACCTCCGAAAGAAAGTCGAGCAAACTCAAATAGAGATGTTCTGCGTGCATACTAAAAATAATGGACATTCTTTTACACCCACGCAAAAAAAAAAACAACAACAAAAAATTTGGCGTTGCAAATCGAAAGAAAATTATGTATAGCAAGGGAACTTTTATTATTATGATTTACGACTTCATCTTCCTTCAGCATAAGAAACGAGGAGAGCCTGTTTACGAATTCAATCTTTGTTATTCATTTTAAATTTAGTTTAGTCATTCTTCAGGTACTTGGAATGAAAACTGTAATTCAAAAACGGATTTACATTTTTGAAATCGAAAAAAGTAATACACTCTTTTAAAACTGAATCAGTGAAATTTCACTGATTCTCAGTCAAATTTCATTGATTGATGATGTGAGAATGTAGTCACTAAGTATCAGTAAATTCATTAAGTTAAATTTAAAAATTGAATTTAAATTCATTCAGTGAATTTATTATTACTGAATAGATCAGTGAAAATGAATGAATGAATCATTCATTCTAGGGTCACTGGTTTATTTCTATAAAATTTTTCACTGATTTACCCAGTGATTAGATTAAAAACCACTGATTTTTCAGTAGAGACCTACACTACTGATTGATTCAGTAAAATTGCGACTGAAACTTTAGGAAACGTGAGGGATTTAGAAAAAAAAACCTGAAAAGTCGAAGAATTTCTGTAAGAATTACTTTAAGTACTACTTAAAAATAATCAGGGTTCACCACAGTCACTTTTCGTCTGTTTAGTAAATTTTCATTCGATAAATAAACCCATGGGTTAACTATAGTTTATTTTTTATGTTTTTGGGTATTTAAAAAGATTCCAAGCATTTTAAAACAGATTTCAATCGTCTTTGGGGATTTCAAAGTATTTGATGAATATTAGCATATTTATTTTTTTATTCAAAGTGTCTTATTCTATTTATATACAATTTTGTTGACAATTCATCTTTTGGTTTAATTCAACTATTTTTTATTTTCTATTGAAATCTTTTTTGGTTGAAATGTCTGCTACTACATTATTTGTTGAGAATTTTATTCATCTTCTTTGTTACTAAATTCAGCTATTAATTTAAAGGTTGCAAAATTTTGTTAAAAAATAATTTTTTTGTTAAAAATTAATTTCTTTGGTTCAAAGTTGAACTATTTTGTTGAAAAAATGAATTTTTTGGAATTGAAACTAATTTGGTTGACAGTTTATCTTTTTCAGTTGAAAATTCTTCTCTTAGAGTAGAAAAATAACCTTCTTTGTTAACATTTACTCTTTTTTGGTTAAAAATGTAATTTTTTGGGTTAAAATTAACCTTTTTGAGAAAAGTCTATATTTTCGGGTTGATTGACGGTTTTACAGAAAATTCGTTTTTTTTTTGCTTAAAGATCAGCAATTTGGATGCAACTTATTTCTTCCTTGACTGAAAAATCATTGTTTGTTAGTGAATTTATATATTTAGCTGGAAATTGGTATTTTTGGTTGAAAATTCATTTTTTTTCTTTACGAATTATCTTTTTAGTTGCAAAATCGTTTTTTATTGAAAATTAATTTTCTTACTGAAATTTATGTTTTAAATTTTTGGTTGGAAATATATTATATTTCTTTTTATTTCAAAATTCAACCAAATTAGTTTAAAACTTTACAAGTTGAAAATTTTATCTCTGGTTGAAAATTGAACTATTTTTTTGAAAATTTATCCTCCACGTTTTGAGACCCACTGAGTCAGAAAAAACGATTTTTACAAAGGTGTGTTTGTCTGTCTGTCTGTAGTCTGTATACTGTAGGCACGATAACTTTCGAAAAATTTATTAGAGTGAATTCTGCTTTGGTACACTTTCTTAAGGCCTGCAAAGAAAGAGCAAGTTCGTAAACCAGCTATTTTGGATCAAAATTCAAAAATTTACTGCGTTTTCGAAATTTTTGAAACCACATTTTTTTAAGATTTCAAAATTATATGAACGGTTATTCATAGTACTCAGCAACCCAAACAATTTATCTTAATGAGTTTTTTCTATGAAAAGAAAATTATCAGAGTTAGAACATTTTCAAAATTCAAAAAAACAAACTAAAATGAAGATTTTTAGCCAAACAACGCATGATATGAAAAAAAGTCAAGAGAAGAAAAACGTTGCTTTTTTAAAGCCCTACAAGATTATGCTAACAACATTTTTAATTTGGTCGAGAAGTTGAACACTCCAAATTTGATCGTACCAAAAATAATGAAAAATACAAAAATTCTATTTTTTGTTCAAACCATGCAAAATACAAAACTTTATTTATTTTGATGATAATTAATCTTTTTTGGTGCAAAAAAAGCTTCTTAATTGAAAATTCGTCTGTTTTCTTTGAAAATTTAACTCTTTTGCTCGACGTTTATTCTTTTTTGATTGAAATATCAAATATTACATTTTTTTAAATTCATATTTTAGGTAAAAACTGCAACTATTTTGTTGAAAATGTAACTATTTTGTTAAAAATTCGTTTTCTTTGTAGATGGTATATCAAACATTTCATTTTTATTAAACATTTATATTTTTCTTAGAAAGAAAATGCATCTTTTTATATTTGAAATTCAACTATTTGATTAAAAATGAAACTATTTTGTTTAAAACTAATTTTTTTGGTTTAAAATTAATTCTTTTAACTGAAAATAAAGATTTTCTATTTTTTGTTGACAAATTATTTTTTCAGTTAAGGGTGCGTGTTTTAAGTAGTAAACTAATCTTTTTGGTTCACCTTTCCACTTTTTTGGTTAAAATTAATTTATTGTTCTGGCTTGAAAGATCAACAATTTGTTTAAAAAAATTTTCTTTCTTGACTATAAAATCTTTATTTCTTATTGAAATTTCATTTTTTACTTGAAAATTTCAAATTTTGGTTGGAAAGATGAAATATTTTATGACAACAATTTTTTTTGGCTGAAGATGGATTTTGTTTTTAATACGGATTTATTATTTTAGTTGAAATATAACTTTCGATAAAAATCTTACAATTTTGTTGAAAATTAATTTCTTTAATTAAAATTATTATCTTTTTGGTAGAAAAGTCATTTTCTGAATTGAAAATTCGTCACTTCGGTTTGAAATTTCATCTTTTTGTATATATATTTAATCTTTTTTTGGTTGCTATATCAGCTACTAAATATTTTTTAAATTCATTTTTATAGGCTAAAAATGCAACTATTATGTTGAAAATTTAAATATTTTGTTACAAATTATTTTTGTTGTTAGCTACTTTTTTTGGTCGAATTTTTATCTTTTTTTATTAAACATATGACCTTTTCATTGAAAATTTAATTTTTTTTATATCAAAAATTAAACTATTCGATTAAAAATTTAACTGCTTTGTTCAAAATTTAACTATTTCGTCAAGAAATAGTGGTTTTTTTAGTTGAAATATGAACTATTTAATTTATCTTTAAGAGTTTATTTTTTTGTTTTTCTTTTCAGTTTTCTAAAGCATTCGACTTCTTAGCTTGAAATTTTAACTATTTTGTTGAAAATGCAACTATTTGATATAAAGTTAAATTATTTGGTTAAAACTTAAATTATTTTGTTTAAAATGTAATTTTTTCGTTAAAAAAATTTTAAGTTGAAATATAAACTATTTAATTTTTCATTGAGATTTAACTTTCTTTTCAGTATTCTCAAACATTCGTCTTCTTAGCTTGAAATTTTAACTATTTATTATTCAAATTTACATTTAAAAAAATATTTCTTCTATATTTTTCAAAATCTTAAAAAACAGATACAACTGCAACATTGAATCGCAGTTATGCCTGAAATATCTAACAGTAAAGCAATTTTATGGAATGATCGATTACGGTTCGCAGTTACTTCCATCGATATTTATTCAAACGATATTCTACCACATAAATTCGATCCTGACCATAAAGTATTTTACGTTCAACTTTCTCGTTTTTTTCAGTATTCCTTCAGAAGTTCTTAAAAGAAATTTATTATTTTATTCTCCGAACGAAGGCAGTAATAAGAACATTATACTTCTCGGCGTCATAAAAAGGATTTGAAAACAAGGGAAAAATATAGTTAACTGAACAATTGCAATGACCATTCTAATCCTCTCTGCTTTTTTGCACGATTACGGATCATCTCGGATAGTAATGCGTCTTCTTTAACATTTTAGTGTATTTTTTTTTTAAGCTCTAAGGTATTTTAAACAGCTTTAAAAATTTTCAAGGAATTTCAAAAGATTTTTAATATTTTAGGGTATTTTAAAAGATTCCAAGGAATCTTGAATAGTTTAAAGTAATTTTAGCGTATTCCAAAGTATTTTAGAGATTTTAGATTATTTTTAAAAACATCCAAGAAATGTTCAAATGCCTTTAAAGTTTGAAGGGATTCCAGAAGAGTTTAAAAAATTGACATTTTTTAGGTTTATTTGAAAGATTCCAAGAAATGTTTAACAGATTTCAATCATTTGTAGGGATTTCTAATTATTTAACAAATTTCAGGATATTTTTTTAAATTCCAAGGTACTTTCAAAAGCTTTAAAGCTTTTTAATTATTTTAAAAGATTTCAAATATTGTAGGGTATTTTAAGAGATCCCAAGAAATTTTTATCATATTTCAATAATTTGAAGGGATTTTAAAGTATTTATTTTTATTTTCAAAATTTTAGGGTGTTTTTTAAAATGCCAAGGTATTTTCAAGAACTTTAGAAATTTTAAAGAAATTTCAAAATATTTGGAATGTTTTAGAATATTTTAAAAGATTCCAAGGAATTTTGAATAGGTCTAAATAATTTGAGTTTATCCCAAAGTATGTGTAGATTTTTGTGGTATTTTTATGTTCAAGTTCTTTTAAATGTTTTAAGGGATTGCAAAATAGTTTAAAAAATGTGCAATTTTTACGGTTATTTGAAAGATTCTAAGAAATTTTTAACAGATTTCGATAATTTGAAGAGATTTCAAAGTATTTGACAAATTTTAGGATATTTTTTGAAATTCAAAGGTATTTGCAAGAGCTTTAAATTTTTTCTAATTATTTCTAAATATTTGAAATATTTTAGGTTATTCGAAAAGTCCCCAAGAAATTTTTACCATATTTCAATAGTTTGAAGGAATTGTAAAGTATTTGACCATTTTTAGTGTATTTGAAAGATTTTAGGGTTTTTTTAAAACATCCAAGAAATTTTTGAAAGCTATAGAAAGTTTTAAGGGATTTCAAAAGATTAAATGTTTAAAAATTTTTAACGGTTATTTAAAATATTCCAAGAAATTTTTAAGAGCTTTTAATCATTTGAAAGTATTTCAAAGTATTTGACAAATAGGGTATTGTAAATATTGTAGGGTATTTTTTATAATTCAAAGGTATTTTTAAAAGCTTTAAAAATTCACAAGGGATTTCAAAAGATTTGAATTATTTTGGAGTATTTTTAAAACATCCAAGAAATGTTTAAGAGATTTCAAAAATTGTAAAAGATTTGAAATATTTTAGGATATTTGAAAAGATTCTAAGGACTTTTAAATTTAGTTCTATAATTTATAGATATTCCAAGCTATTTCAACATTTCTAGGTTATTTTTAAAACATCCAAGAAATTTTCCAGACCTTTAAAAAGTTTCTAGGGAATTCAAAAGATTTCAGAGGATTTGAAATTTGGTAAGGATATTTGCAAAAATACTTAAAAAAATTATAAAAACCGTTCACAAAAATCAAGCTTTTAATTTATAAAAAAATAATTAAACAGAAATTCCAAGGTAAATCAGTGTTGAATTAATGCGTTTTCTGATTTATCTTAAAATTTCTCTAAAGTTTTTTATCTAAATTAAAAATTTTATTTTTGAGATCGCTTTTTGTAATTATTTTAAATACTATTTATACTTACAATCCAAATTTTTTCATCAAGGATTTGTTTTAAATATTGCTATTTTAAATTAAACCTTAATATTTTTTTTTAAATTTAAACCTTAAAAAAATTTGTCTTTGATGAAAATATTTGACTTATGTATTTTAAATAAATAAATCATACTTATTAAAAAACATCCTTTTTAATTGTTTAAACTAGGTATTTTTCTAGCTTTGATATCTTATAATTCGGAAATTTGCTGTCGAAGAATTTTCCAATTCGGAATTTTTATATTCCGGTAATTTTATAATTTCAGGAATTTTCTATTTCGAATATTTTATTTTTGGGACTGAAAAAATCCGAAAAAATGTATGATACTGCCAAATTGCCGAATTGGCATATTCATGAAAAAATTCCCAAAATTATATAATTGCTAAAATATCAGAATCTCGAATTCAAAAAATCCCGAATAATAAAATTCCTGACGAAAAGTTGCCGAATTATAAAATATCTGAACTGGAAAATTCTTGAATTTAAACAATAAAAAATAAATAATATTATTTATTTAATAAAATTAAAGTAATGAATAAAAAATAAAAATAATTAAAAATGTATATTTCTGGATGATAAATTTTGTTTGCAAATGTGTATAGCATTTGAAAAAATCACAAAAAACGTTCTAAAAAATACAATTTTGCATTTTAAACAAATAAATGAAAATAAACTATAATTCGGGAATGTTACAGTGTCTGAAATTTCGTTTTTCGTGATTTCTTAACCTTTACATGAATTTTGGTTCAAAATTAAATCAAACTAATTTCAAAAGTTTAAATTTTTTAGAATTATTTTGTTAATTTGAAATAACAATAACACTGGATGAAAATTTTTATTTGAAAATAGCATTTGAAAAAATTACAATAAACGTTTTCAAAAATTGAGTTTTTAAATTAAATAAAAAAAAACAAAAAACTTTGAGATAAATTAGTGCTAAATTGAATCATGCAATGTTTTTTAAAAAAAATATTTTTAAATTTATTTTTTAGACAATTTGTATACAATTACTTTTATTTTAAAGGTAAATAATAATGTTTGTAACTTCAAACATTCAAAAAATTATTTGATAGAAATATTTGATCATTGTATTGTCAATAATTGCTATTTATTAAAAAGAATTTTTTTTAATTTACAAATTCCGGAATTTTCTGTTTCAGATATTTTATAATTGGGGAATTTTTCAATTCTGGAATTTCATTTTTCGGGGGTTTTTCAGTTGTCGCATGAATTTATCCTGAATTTTAAATTCACCTAAAATTCTTGTCAGTTTCTTCCATTGAAAAATACATTCTTTTAAATTCAAACAAAGATTAGTCACATTGGTCACAGTTAATCCCTTTTCGAGTTAGAAATTAGTTACATTTAGATACTTCCTACAAAGCAAATTATAAAATAAATTTGATTAAAATTAATAAATAAAAAATTTAAAATTGTTTTTCCCCCCTCATTTATAAAAGATTCTATACTGAAAAATTTACTGGATTAGAAGTTTTTTGTCTTTAAATTTTAAGGGTCACGGAAAAAATCAGGAAATTTTGAAACTGATATTTTGCGGCCACCCTGAAAAAGGACAAAGAGAAACGAAAAGTTTTTCAGGTGTATGAGCAGGTGGATAAGAAAGAGATAAAGAACGGAAGTGAAATGCCGGTTACGATTCACATTTCTTGCATGGGGATTCTTGTGATATTGCACCGATTAAAAAAAAAGGGGAAGGGGAAAAAAGACCATGGAAGGAAAAGAAATAAGAGCAACGAGAAACCAAAACCGTGCATCCTTTGCTTTTGCAATGTCATAATTCATTCGTTCCGTGAAGCTAAAAAAAGTGACCTTGTGTGTCTTCTGATTTTTTTCTTCCTTGAAATTCCACTAAATCAAAAATAAAACTACAGCTCGTCGTGGCGAATGATTGACGATTTCAAATTTTCAGAAACCATAATTTATTCTAAACACTGTCTACCGTTACTGTTGAGTTTTAAACTAAAAAAGATCAATTTTGAACCAAAAATGGAAGAATTACATTTTTTATTTATAAAAAATTAATTCTTAACAAAGAAAAAATGAATTTTCTATAAAAAATAAAAATTTTATTATTTAATTCAACAAAATAGTTTTAAAAAAATGTTCAATTTTCAGCAGAAAATGGAATAGTTAAATTTATTATTATTAAAATTATTATTCCACGTTTAGTTGAAAATTAATCTTCAGTTAAAAATTCAGGTATTTGATCACAAACTCCTGTATTTGA
>NC_046658.1:158310275-158322531 GCF_010883055.1 Belonocnema kinseyi | reverse complement strand
TCTATTTTTGGATAAAAATTAATTTCCTTTGTTGAAAATTTTTCTTTTTAAAAGTTTATTTTTCTAACTACAAATTTAACTCTTCAATTTCTAGAATGATTGAAAATTCCAGATTTTCAGGAACTATAATTTATTTTAGACATTTTCTACCGTTACCTTCGAGTTTTTAACTCAAAAGATTAATTTTTACCAAAAATGGGAGAATTAAATTTTTGTTTCAAAAATTAATATTCATAAAAATAAAGGAATTTTCTACAAAAAAATAAGAATTTTCAAAAAATAGTTCAATTTTCAATTAGAAAGTTTAAAAAAATATATATCTTATGTTAAAAATTTGCCTTTCTTTTAGAAAATTAATCATTTGAGTTTAAAGTTCAACTATTTTGTTAAAAATTCATTACTTCAACTAAAAATTTAACTATTTCATTTTTTGAGGAAAATGTATCTTTTTTAATGTCAATTTTTGGTTAAAACTTTTCTGTTGAGTTAAAAATTTAACTATTTGGTTGAAAATTTATTTGATTTGGTTGCAAACTAATTTTTTACTGAAAATTTAACTATTCTGTTTTTGGTTAAAAATTAATTTCCTGGCTTGAAAATTTTTCTTCAGTTAAAAATTTATTTTTCTAACTAAAGATTTAACTCATATATTTGAAATAATTGAAAATTCTAGATTTTCAGAAACAATCATTTAATTTAGGCACTTTCTACCGAGTTTTTAACTCAAAAGGATCAATTTTGAACGAAAAAATGGAACATTAAAATTTATGGTTTAAAGAATTAATATTCAGCAAAGAAAAAAGACATTTTCAACAGAATAATAAAAATATCAAACGAAAGAAAATATAGAGGTGAAATTTTAACGAAAAACGGTTTTTAAGTAAATGTGGTAAATTATTAAACAAAAATGGAACCGTGACATTTTCAGGTGAGAAAACTAACTTTCAAATAACAAAACAATCATCAAATAGTTTAATTTTCAACCCAAAAAATGAATTTTTAATTAAAAGGATAAATCTTAAAATTAAAATAAAGAATAATAAAACAGTAACTATATATTTTTTTAAAATAATTATTTGTATGGTTAAAGATGCATTATTTTTGTTCAAATTTCATTTCTTTGGTTGAAAATTGAACTATTATGTTGGAAATTCGTTTTTTTTAAATTTCCAAATAATATTCTTAACAAAAAATGCAACAATTCAATTTTTGTTGAAAATTGATCTTTTTTAGATAAAAATTCATTTTTTTGTTTAATACTAAAAATGTTTGTGAATCAAAAATTAAAATCTTTTGTTAAAATGTTCTCTTTTTTGTTTAAAAAAAGGCTTCTTTACTTGAAGATTCAACTAATTTGTTTAAAAATTCGTATTTTTCAAAATTAAATATTCAACAATACAGATAAATTTGTAATGAAGATTAAATTTTCATTCAATAAAACAAATTTACCTCAAAATCAACTTTAATCAACTTAAAAAAGAATAGTCAAATTAGCACTAAAAAAATTAATTTTCAAACAATTAAAATAAATTTTCAACCAAGAAGATTAATATGCTAACACAAAAGAAGAATTTTGAAGAAAATGACGGAATTTTTAATGAAATAATTGAATTTCCATCTGAAGATCAGTGTTCAACTAAACATTGAATAGTTAAATTTTCATTTCAACAAAACTATATTAAATTAAAACAATAATTTATAACAAAATAGTCAAATATTTATGAAAAAAGGGATTTTCAGATAAAATTATGAATCTTCAAAAAAAATTAATTCTTTACAAATTATTTCTACTTTCAACTAAGTAGTTAAATTTCCGAACTTTCTAACGTAAAGGAAAACTTAGTCATGCCATTTTCTGTTGAAATTTTATCTTTTATTTTTTCAAGATTATGCATTTGCTTACAAATATAATTATTTTGTTGAAAATTACAAATTTTGCTTTTAGAAAAGTTTTTTGTTGAAAATTGATCTACTTTGTTGAAAATTCATATTAAAAAAAAATTGTTCATTCGAAAATTCTTGCCCTTTGTTGTAATTTAAAATTGTAGAAAAGTGAACACATGAATCTTCAAACGCTGAATTTTCGGCAGTTGAAAATTGAAGAAAATTTACAATAAAATTTTCAACATTTGAATATTTAAATAAATTTACAAATGAATTTTCAAGCGTATGAAATTAAAGAAAATTAAAAAAATTAAAAATTGAATTTCCAAGTGCTAAAAACTCAATTTCTTAATTTCTTCGATTTTCAAAAGTTGAAAATTTAATTGTTGAAGATTAAAGTAACTTAAAAATTGATTTTTTGATGTCAAAAACTGAAGAATAATTGAAAATTAAATTTTCAAAATTCAAAAACTGAATCTTTAACTTATTGAATATTGAAGAAAAAGAGAATTAAAAAAATGTAAACCCTGATTATCTTCTTGTGAGAGCAGTGCTGAATAACTTTTTCAGTGCAAGGAGTTACTGTTTAATTAAAATTCTGTTTTGCAGTTGAAATTGTTGCAATCTCAGAATGAATTGAAGCCTGGGTTCCGAGAAACAATAATAAATCCGTGAGATAGCAAAAAAGCTTTTATGTTGGTTACATCATCTTAACTCACTTAAGCGTTCCGAATTAATTGCCCATCTTACCGCGAGACATCCTCCATAATTATTTCTTATCGACGCGTATAAAATTGAATTTTCAACTGTTGATTCTTGAAAACTTTAATTTTCAACAGTTAAAACTTTATTTCTTGTATATTGAACTTTTGAAAATTGAAAAAAAGAGAAATTTTAATTTATATAATAAACCTTTCATTCCATAAAAATTGTATTTATAGCAATTGTATATTGTGCACCATGGAAGCTAACTAGTCTTTTTACGGCCGAGCGCGAGTTTGCAAGAGCTTACGCTCGGCCGTAAAAAGACTTCGCTTCCTCGCTACACGCAATATTTTAGGTAATAAAAGTATGGTTTCTGAATTTTCCCATGAAATTACTTCTCAGGCAAAAGGTTAGTTTAAAGCCACTAGTACCGCGCAGGGGCCGCGGTTGTCAAAGTGCACTTTCTCTCCCTAGGCCGGTAAAGCACTCCACTACTAACAAATACGGATTTTTCCATGAAAAAAATGAAAATAAAACACAATGTAGTTTTGTAGTTAAAATTTTTGAAGATTTGGAATGAATTGAAGTTTCTTATTCGAGAAAAAAATAATGATGTCTCAAGATTGCAAAAAAGGCTTTTGCGTTGGATGCATTATCCTAACTCACTTTAGTGTGCTTTAGCGTTCTGAATTAATTGCCCGCCTGACCGCGAGACGCCCTCTATAATTATTTCTTATCGACGCCTATAATTGCAGAGTTATCCTTTTTTGAAATAGTATCACATCCCCCCCCCCCCACCCCTCTCTAATCCCTTGAAAAGAATCATAAACACTGCAGTCTTAAAAAGAGGTGAGAGAGAGAGGGTGAGGTAGGCGATGAAAGAAAATGATACCTTTTCTGTTTCTCTCCTTCACGGTAAAATGTACCGTGAAAACGAGTGCATCCTCCAAGACCGTTACGTCGGATGTTTGCCGAGAGAGCCGGTTTTTGCTCAAGACAGATCCGCAGAGAACTTCTTTCGGAAATCGCATCGCTGAGATTGGAACTCCCGCGATCTCGCCGCGAGCTTCTTCTTTCTTCTCTTCGTCTCTTCTTTATTCTCTTTTCAATGTCGAGGATGCGGCCGCTGCACTTTTTTTAAAGTTCATTCTCGTTTATGGAGATGAATTGTCATGTGGTTTATTTATCATTTTTCTTTAATCGCAGAATTGAAAGAATTTTTGAAAATTGAACAAGCGCCACGGAAGCGAACTAGTCTTTTTACAGCCGAGCGCTAGTTTGCAATAACAAGGTTGCGCCTCGTTATTGCAAACTAGCGCTCGGCCGTAAAAAGACCTCGTTTCCTCTTTTAGAGGATAAAAATACAAGAGATATCAGAACTCAGTAGAGTTTCTTGATAAATTTGCAAAAAAAATCACATTTTTCTATCTTATTTTAGTCAAAACTTATATTTTAACAATAAGGCATTTTGTATACAATTCACAACAAACTTAATCAACCAAATTGATATTTTGTGTTGTCTAATTAATCCATGTAGCTATTAGGATTATGATAATTTGTGATAAAATTTAAAAAAATTCTCAAGCAAATAAAAATTGTTGAAACAATTAAAATTATTCTAAAAAATACATGAATCTTTCTAGGTGAATTTCCTGGATAAAAAATTAATGCATAAGTGACTGTGGAAATATCTTTAAATACATTAAAATCTTTGAAATGTGTTAAAATCCCTAGAAACCCCTTGAAATCTTCTAATCCTTTTTGAACTCCTTTGAAATTGTTAGAAATAATTTTAAATTCCTGGAAAACAAAAGAGATTAAATTTAGTTCATAAATTCTCTAGAAATCCCTTGAAATTTCTGAAATCCCCTGAAATTTTTTAAATACTTGGAGATTCCATAAAAATCCTGAAATCACATGAGATTCTTTGAAATTCCTTGAAATTTTTGGAAATCCTACAAATTTTTAAAAATCCCATTATATCCGTGGAGATTTAATAAAATCCTTCATATCTTGTAAAATTTTTTAAGATCCCTTAAAAATTAAAATCCCTAGAAATTTGTGGGAATCCTAAAAAATTCTTCGAAGCCATTATTATTAATAATAATAATAATTCCTTAAGAGTGGTAGAAATGTTTGGAAATCCTTATAGAAATCATTTGAAATCCTATAAAATTTTGTTAAAAGCCATAAAATTCGTGAGATTCCTTCAAATCCATTGAATTATTTGAACTCTCATACATTTTTTTATTGAATGTGATGAAATCGTTTGAAAATCATGGAAATTCTTTGGAATTTCGTAAAATCCTTTGATACTTTTGAAAAAATTCTTTACCACATTAAAATCTTTGAAATCTGCCATAATCCGTAAAAATTTCTCGAAATCGTTTTTGAATTCCTTTCAAATCTTTGCAATTGTTAGAAATATGCAGAAATCGTTCAAATCCCTTAAAAATAAATTAATTTAAAACTTTAAAGTTCTCTGGGAAACTTTGAAATTCTTGGAGATTTAATCAAATCCTTTAAATCATTTGAAATTCCTTGGAATTCATTAAAATTCTTTAAAATAATAAAAATCTGTAAAAATTATTTAAGATCGCGTGACAATAAAATAAATTAAATAATATTGCCAAGTTCTCTAGAAATCTTTAAATTTTCAAAACTTTCCAAATCTTTGAAATCTCATATCATTTTTTTTTCAAATTTCTCTAGAAAATCCTGAAAATCTTTGGAAGCCCTACAAAATTCTTTGTAAAATAGATCAAAATCACTTAAAATTCTTTGAGATTTCTTGAAATCCTCGAAAATGTTTGAAAATCCTCTAAATACCTTTAAATGTTTCGAAATCTAACGATCTTCTTTGAAATCCGAGAAAATATTTTGAAAATTTTTTAAACCCGTTGAAATCCCTTAAAATTGTTGTAAATATTTAGGAATTTTTTGAAATCCAATCGAATTCTCTAAAAAGACTTAAAATCCTGTGAAAGTCCCTTGTAACCATTGAAATCTTTTGAAATCCCTTGAAATTCAAGTAAATCAAATAATATTTGGAGATCTTAGAAAAACACTTAAATTCTTCCAGATTCAATAAAATCCTTAAAATTATTTGAAATTCCCTAAAACACCTTAAAATAGCTAGAAATTTATAGAATCGCTAGAAATCCTTTGAAATTTAATTTAATTCTTTCCAATTTCTGTAGCAATCACTTAAATTCGAGCCTGAAAAATTTGGAAATCTTACAAAATTAATTAAAAACGTTGGAAATGTGTTTAATAGGGTGGTCCAAAAAACGCTTTTCGAGCTACAGGGTAAGACACCCCCTGCAAAAGTTTTCATTTCCGGAAAAATAAAATCCGTAATTTTTTTCGAAATTTGAATATTATTCCATTTAATTAACATGGGGAAATTTAGAATTAAAAAAAATTGAACTCATGTTCCAGGGTTTAATCGAAACGTACCAAACTTTTTAGGGATTGAAGAAGACTGTTTACGAAATGAAACCATACTAATAACTTTAATTTTCAATACACCCCCACCCTCCCCGCAACGCCCAAATGTTATCCAAAAATAAAAAACGACATTTTTAAGTATTATTCTTACTTTTTAGCAATTTCCGTCGTCTTTTTCATACAAATAATTACTAATGGACAATTTGAATATTTAACATGACTTTTTAAACCATTTTCAATTGTTTAAAAAAATGTAAATTACTTTAAAAAATTATTTATTCCCAAAAATGTAAAAACAATTGTATTTTTTGATTGAAATGTAATGATTTGTCATTGTTTGAAGTATTAAATTTTTTCAAAAACATTATGTAATTATTTATTGTCTATTTTCAAAATTTTAAAAAATTGAGTCAAAGATACCAAATTTCTTTTCAAACGGTATCCTATCCTACGTTTTTTTGAATAATTACATGATTTTGATACATTTATTTTAATGTTTAATAAATCTCTATTTGTTTAAACAATCTTTATTTACTTAAGCAGTTTTTTTCGATAATTAAAAAAATTAAATAAAATAAAACACATAAAATTATGTTTCTGACTGTATAGTGTACAGAAATCATACATTCACCACTTTTTAATTGTTTAAACAAATATAATTTGATTAAATAATTAATTTTCCAAAAATACTTTTAAAATCGTAATTAATTGTATGTCTTCTGTCGAAAGAAAAAAATTAAGGATTTTCCTTCTCTGGAAATGGAAACTTTTCCGTGGGTGTCTTGCCCTCTAGAGACAAAGAGAAATTTTAATACATTTTTGGACCACCCCAGTGTTAATCTCTTGAAATTCTTTAGAATCTGGTAGAATATCTTAGAATCTTCAAAATCCCGTGAAAGCCTTTAAAGTATCTTAAAGTCCATAGAATCTTTTGAAATCCTCAAAAGTGTTTATGAATCCAGAAAAAAGGCTGAAAAGTGATTCATGGTTAAGTTATGGGAGTAATGTCGAATTTTTTTATAATCATTTTATATAATTTGCTTAAACCACGAAAAAATTATAAGAAAATTAATATTGGAGAATCATTATAATGAGCCCGCGTAGAGAGTTCTACATGGTGACTTTGAGAAGCTCTTCACCTGGAGTGCTTGCTAGAGAGATTGATCAGCGACCTGGGTCCGAGCAGCGTCGCGGAAAAAAACTTGTCATTTCAGTAAAGAACACAGAAATTGTAGATTAATTTAAACATCTGTAATAATATTCATAGGCCCAAACTATAATAGTATTGAATAAAATGCCTAATGATTTTTAAATTGGGATTGAGTAATTAAGTATTCCTTGATGTGTTTGATTTCAGAGCCACAAAAGCTGCAAATAATTCAACAATACTTAAAGTCGTCGGGACGGAATGCCACGACGAGTGAGAACTTCACTTCCGGTCTGGAGCATAATATGTCGAACGATGCGGTCCCTGCACTCCCAGTAGGTGTGCTTTTGAACGCAAGCCTCCCGTTCCCGTTTCCGGAGGCCAACGACGAGCAACCGGAAACGGAAACCGAGGTGTATTCTACCACCGCAATGGTGGATTTAAATTCCACAAGGTACTGTGACGACTGCGTCGTCGGAGAGGTCTGTGTGGCACTTGCGGACGAGGAGGTTCCCACCTGCAGAAGGGGACCGGATTCCCTGGACCCCACCGGCTGCGCGGGACTTTGTTTAATCAATAAACAAAAGTGCCATCGACTAGACTTAGACGCTTTCAGGTAATCTAATCTCCCTCTCCCTAATTTCTAATTTTATTTTTATTTCTATATTGGGATATCCTAGGGATATCCCTAGGATGTAATATATCCATAGGATGTTTTTGGGATATTTAAATGTCCCAATTAGGATATATAAAAATTTTAATATCCTACTCGGGAAATTTGAATATCCCAAAAACAGAAACGCCCCATAAATATTCTAGATATTCTGTCGATATCCTGCAAGGAGGAAATTGGGATATCCCTAGAATCTATAGGGTGTCTCTGGAATATTTAGATGTAGGATATATAGAAATTTTAATTTCCTACTTGGGACAATTGAATATCCAAGGAACGTCCTATAGGTATCCGGGATATCCTGGGGTTATCCTGCAAGACGGAAATTACGATATCCTAGAGATAACCCGTCGGATATCCTGCTAGGCGAAAATTAGAATGTAACCATGATGTCTGGGATGTTTCTGGGATATTCAAATGTCCCAAGTAGGATATATAAAACATTTTAGATCCACCTCGGGACATTTAACTTTTCCAGGAAAGTTCCCCCCATAGATATCCTATATATCCTGAGGATATCCTGCAAGGCGTAATTTAGAAAATCCCAGAGATAACACGCGGATATCCTGCCAGGTAGAAATTTGAATATCACAGGGATAACCCTCGGATATCCAACAAGGCAGAAATAGGGATATCCTAAGGATATCAGGAATATCTATTGGATGTTCCTGGGTAAATCAAATGTCCCAAATAGAATATATAAAAATTACAATATCCTACTTAAGACATTTGAATATCCCAGGAACTTTCCCTCATATATATCCTGGATATCCGAGGATGTCTCAGGGATAACTAGTTAAATATCTTGCAAGGCAGAAATTTGAATATCCCAGGAATAATCCTCGGATATCCAACAAGGCAGAAATAGGGATATCCTAAGGATATCAGGAATATCTATTGAATGTTTCTGGGTAAATCAAATGTCCCACATAGAATATATAACATTTACAATATCCTACTTAAGACATTTGAATATCCCAGGAACTTTCCCTCATAGATATCCTGGATATCCGAGGATGTCTCAGGGATAACTAGTTAAATATCTTGCAAGGTAGAAATTTGAATATCCCAGGGATAATCCTCCGATATCTAGCAAGGCGGAAAAAGGAATATCCTAGGGATAACCTGTAAGATATCCTGCAAGATGGAAGTTGGGATATGATAAGAATATCCCGATGATCTGGGATATATATGGAAAGTTTCTGGGATACTCAAATGTTCCAAGTAGGATATATAAAAAATTTAATATTCTACTTGGGAATTTGAATATCACATAAACATTCCATAGATATCCTGGATACCCCAGGGATAACCGGTCGGATATCGTTCTTAGCCGAAATTGGGATACTCAGGGGATAACCTATAGGATATCCTGCAAGGCAAAAGTTGGGATATCTCCAAGATCTGGGATATCCCAGAAACGTCCTGTGGTTATCCTGGTTATCCTTAGGATGTCCCAGAGATAACCTGTCAGGTATTCTGCAAGGCGGACATTGGGATATCCCTAGAATAGCTAGGATATCTATAGGGTGTTTCTTGGATATTCAAATGACCCTAGTAGGATATATAAAGATTTTAATATCCTATTTGGGACAATTGAATATCCCAGAAACGTCTCATCGATATTATGGATATCCTGGATATCCTTGAGATATCCCTGGGATAACCTAACGGATAAATGGGATCGAATCGAACATCCTGGTAGATCCTATTGCTAGGAAGGGCAGATTGTCCTTTCCAATTTTCTGGAATTTTATTAATTGCAAATTACAAATAAGAAATTTTTATTTAATAAATTTATTTTTTACAGAAAAAAATGTAAATTGTGAATTATTACGTAATATCAAAGGCAACAATTATGTTTTTAGCGTTTGGAAAAATGTTTAAAAAATTATTTAAAAATTTTCTTCATAACATTTTGCTACCACACCATAATTCCTAAACTTAATTAAATTTTCGAAAAACTTAGAATTATTCCAAATGATATTTCAAAGTTTTAAAAATGTTGAAAAGATTCTAAAATAATTTAAAGTCTAAAATATTTCTCGTGATTCCAGGGAAAATTTGGATTGAATTTTCTGTAAAAAAAATAATGTTAATAAAACATTTTGTCATATTTTAAAACATCTCAAAACATTTCACCAAATATAGAAAACGAATACAGAAGATTAAAAAAAAAATCATTTTGGCAAGATTACAAACTTACTAGAAAAATATCAAATTAGTTGAAGATATATTTCGAAGTATTGGAAAGATTAAAAAATAATTTTTAACTTAAAAAGATTTTAACAAATTTAAAGACGAATTTAGAAGATTTTCAAGAATTTTGAAAGGTTTAAAGAAAATAAACTTTTCTAACGATTTCTGGGAAAAATTTTAATGATTTTTTATTTTACAAAATTCATGTGTATAGAATATTTAAAAATTTATAGAAACGTTTAAAAAATATTTTTAAATTTTTAAAAAAGTATGTAGAACATTCTAATGCTTTTTTAAATTTTGCAGACATTTTTCAATATTGTAAGAAAAATTTGAATAATTTAAATAAATATTTAAAAATTTTAAAGAAATTACAAAAATTGTTTAAAATCTGAAAGGATTAAAAAGAAATTTAAGTAGCTTTTAAAATACTGAAATATTTCAAGATTATAACAAAAATTTTAAGAAAATGTTTAACAAGATTTTAAAACATTTCCGATACTTCCAAAAACAAAGTTGGAAGATTTCTAGACATTTTGAGGAATAATTCTGATGAGTTTAAAAGATATTGAGGAACCTTTGATGTATTGTTTATAAAATGATTTTGTCCTTAAATTATAATTTGCCTAAATTTTATTTATTCTTGACTGAAAAGCCTTTTCTTAATTGCAAATTCAACAATTTTGTTGAAATTTCCTCTTTTTGATTTAAAAATTCATCTCTTCTGGCAGAAATTTAATATTTTTTAAATTAAAATTGCAAATGTTTGGTTTAAAATTCAAATAGTTTTTGGCTGATTATTCAACTGTTTTTTTTTAATTAGTCTGGATGAATTCAAATTTTTTTGATTAAAAATAAAAAATATGTTAGTTTTATTCATCGACTATTATATTTTTTGTTGAGAATTCATCTTTTTGGTTGAATTATTAAATTACTTTGTTAAAAAGTAAATTTTTTTGGTTGTAGATTCATCATATAAGTTGAAAATTCATGTTTAAAAAAAATAAATCTTCTTGTTTGAAAAAAAACACGTATTGGATTAAAAATAATTTGGTTGAAAGTTATCTTTTTTTTTGGAAATTCATATTTGCCGGTTAAAAAATTGAACTATTTTGTTAAGGATTAAACCATTTTGTTGAAAACTGTTTAAATAGGTTTTTTTTTATAGGTTTCAATTAGTTTTAATATCACAAAACCTTTAAAGATTTCAACTGGTTCCAAAAGATTTCAAGGGATTTCAAGAGATTTCTAGAGACTCAAGTATTTTAAGGAGTCTCAAAGTATGGAATGAAATGGAAGCTTCTAATGTGTCCCCTAAGGGTTTACATTTTTCTTACACCTTATCTATTCCTTTACACACCCTCCACACACTTACTTGGTGGTGGAAGGGGGACCTACAGTTTAAGGTGGGTTCCAAACCGCCAGAGTCTCAAAGTATTTGAAAATATTTTCAAGGATTTCACAAGATTGCAACTGATTTATAAATATTTAAAGGAATTTCATAGGGTTTTTAGGTTTTACAAAATATTTTTCAAGATTTAATTTGCACTCTTAGGATTTTAAGTAATTTCATCAGGTTTAAACAATTAAGAGGTATTTTAGATGCTTTAAACGTTTCCAACTTTTTAAAGTGATTATTATAAATTAAAAATTTTTTCAAAATTTTGAAAGGTTTCAAAGCTTCCAGAGGTTTCAAAAGATTTCAAAAACGCATTGCAAGTTCGGATTTTTCGTTCATGCGCGGCGAACGGAAATTCGCCGTTGGTGCCCTAGGGCGGAAAAAAGCTTTCTATTCTTCGCCCCCCACGAAAGCCCTAAAAATACAAATTTGAGTAAAATTAAGCGTTTCTGCAGAATTAAATTCTTTTTAAAGAAATCCAAAGGTGCGCGCTGAGCCCTGAGCCTGAAAATATGATACTGCACGTAGCCCTAAGCCTTTTTTGAGACGTCTTTGGAGTAGGCGTCAATTTTAACTTTATTTTGTTATTAAAAATTTACGACACTAAAAATGCGCACTTAGCCCCGATTTCTCCTATAACTTTTTTTTTTTAAATTATAAGTAGTAATTTTGGGACTTCCGTTTCCGGTATGAAAGCGTAAAGTAGTGGGAATTGTGGATGCTGAGTTTTTCTGATATTGTGGTGAAATTTGAGGTGAGTGGATTGTGAAAGTGTGTGGAAGGGTGTGGAGGTGAGAGA
>NC_046658.1:158260172-158310175 GCF_010883055.1 Belonocnema kinseyi | reverse complement strand
AAAAATGATAGGAGAAATAAAAATAGGATTAGAGTGCACAAATAATAATGAAGTTAGTAGAGGGGGGAATAGAAGTGAGTGGGATGAGGACTGCAAAGAGAAGTAGTAATTTTGTTTAAAGTACATTTCTTTAATTTTGCCTGCGGTTCTTTAATGTTTATTAGGTAATATACCTCTTTTGTCTTATCTTGAAAACAGTCCTTATGGTGCATCTGTTTTCTGCGGAAAAAAGAAAACCGCAAACTGTATAATGCCGTAATAGTAGACTTAGTCATTTCTGCCACAATAATTCACTGGAATGCCAATTATGATAATCAGCCAGCCAGCAGGTCTTCAGACCGTGGTTAGAACAAGCAGCCAACTTTAAGTACTTGGCAAGGCTACTTTAACAAACAATATCATTTTAATGCCATTTTTATCCTCTTTCACAAACTAATCTTTTGTGCAAACACTCTGGATCTTGAAATTGAAAAGTTTCTTTAAGAAAAAAAGTAAATAATAAATAATAAAAATAATCTAAATTTAAGAGAGTCAAAATTCGACAGATTATATTAATCAAAGATGTCTTTTTTAATTGAAAATCCAGCCGCTTGTTTTAAAGTTATACTTTGTTACACTTTTTTTTTAATAAGTCATTTTTTTATCTAAATTCTTATTTCTGTGGTTGATAATGTCACTTTTTTGTGAAAATTTCGTTGTTTTATTAGGTGGAATTTAATTTTTTTAACTAAAAATTATACTTTTCCATTTTTCGTTGCAAATTGAGCTTTTATTTAAAAATTCAACTATTTATTTAAAATTCCGCATATTTTGTTTAAAATTCGTCTTTATAGGTCGAAAATAAATCATTTTGGCTGAAAATTTTCTTTTTGCTTAATTTTAACGTTTTTTATGAAAAATCGACATCTTTTATTGGTTGAAACTGCTTTGTTAAAAAATAATTTTTTTGGTTGAAGATTTATGATTTGAGTTGAAAATATAATTATTTTGTTAGAAACGTATTGTTTTTGTTTTTAAAAATTAGCTATTCCATGTTTGATTGGAAATTTATTTTGTTTGGTTAAAAATTTAGCTATTTGTTAATAATTTATGTTTTTTTTTAATTATTTTTTTGTTGAAAATTAATCATTTTGGTGGAACTTCTTAAATTCAAATACTTTATTAAAAGTTGAACTGACTGATTAAAAATTAATTCTGTGGGTTACGGACCTCTCTTTTTTCTTGAAAAATCATTTTTTTGCTTACAAATTTATTTATTATGTTAAAAATTTGATAATTTGGTTGATTATCATTCCGTTTTAAATGAAAATTCATCTTTTTGGTTGAAAATTTATCCATTTTATCGAAAATTCGTCGTTTTTGGATTAAAATTACTCTTTTTATCATTTTTATTCATCTTCTGATTTTATTTAAAAATTTAACTATTTTGACATTAACTCGTTTTTTTTTAAATTATCTTTTTATCGAAAATTCAACTTCTTATTTGAAAAATTTTGTAATTCTTCAAAAATTGGCCTTTTCGGTAAAAAGTTAATCTTCCGGGTTTAAAAAGTCATCTTTTGTTCTTGAAAATTGACCATTTTAAGATAAAAATTCATCAGATTGGTTAATGTAAAATAATTGATTTCATCAGTAAGTTGAATTGGCTGATTTGGAAATTCACTTTTCATTGATTTCAGAGTTGTCGAATCCGCATTTTTTCAATCAGTAATTTTGAAATAATCGATTTCTGATATTTTTTCGCCACATTCTAGAAAAATAGTTGAATTTTTAACATATGAAAAATAAATTTTCGAACAAAAATGAAAATAAGTAATTTTTTACAAAGTAGTTACACTTTAAACCAATTAATTGATTTTTTAATCAAAAAGAAGGAAATCTCAATGAAACTTGTTAATCTTTGCATAAAACGACATATTAATTTTAAATAAAAAACGGTTGAATTCAATAAAAAGAAAAATTTTGAACAAAATAATTGAATTCTCAAACCAATGAATTCTCATCAGAATAGTTCATCTTTTAAGAAAAAAGTTGAATTTTTAACAAAAAGACATATTATCAACAAAATACATAAATTTTAACCAGGTATTTGAATTTTCAACTAAAAAAGAATAATTTTAAAACATATAGTTGATTTTTTAACTGAAAAAGATCAATTATAAACCAAAAATGGAATAGTTAAATTTTTAGTTTAAAAAATTACTTTTCATTAAAAAAATTATTTAGCAACCAGTTGAATCCAACAACAAAAGACCATTTTGTTTACAAAATAGTTCTGTTTGCAAATTAAAAAGTCGAATATTTCTAAAAATAGAGATTAGTTGTATTTTCAACCAAAAATAGAATAGTTAAATTTTCACTTTAAAAAAAAGTTACTTTGAAAAGAAAGAATCTTCTACTATTTAAATTTAACTAAAAAAGACCAATTAAAAAAAAATAGTCGCATCCTCAATGAAAATGATGAATTTTCAATGAACATAATAAATTTTCTACCTAAATAAATGCAATTTCAATAAAATACAGGAATTTTCTACCAACTAGTGGAATTTCTAAATTGTAAGGAAAAATTTTAAATCATGAATTTCTAAAAACAATACTTTAATTTTAACATATATATTTTAATTATGAAACAAAAATATGAACTTAAAAAAAGTTAATTTTCAACCAAACAGTCAAAGTTTCTACCAAATTGTTCTTTTTTAAATAAAATATTAATTTTTTAAAGTTAAAAATTAGAGTGTTTTAATTTCTAAACCTGAAAAGAAATATTTCAACCTGAAAGATCATTTTCAATTAAGAAAGATGAATATTTAAGGAAATAATCGATCCTCAATAAAAAAATTCATTTTTACAAAGTAGTTCAACTTTAAAAAAGTTAGTTGATTTTTGAACCGAAAAAAATAATTTGAAATAAAATAGAGTTAAATTCAATCAAAAACGATGAATTTTTAACCAAAAAAGATTTATTTTTGCACAATAAAATCATTTCTCAACCAAATATACAAAACGAACTTTCAGCAGAATAGTTCAATTTTTATCCAAAAAGTAGAATTTTTAATTAGGAAGATTTTTTCTACGAAAAAAGAGAAATTAGCAACGAAATACATGACTTTCCAACTAAAAAGGATTAATTTCCAACAAAATAGTTGAATTTTTAACCGAAATAGATCAATTTTAAACCATAAATCGAATAGTTAAATTTTTAGTTCAAATTTTTTATTTAAACCGAAAAATTAATGAATTTTCAACAAATGAGTTCCACTTTTTTAAAAAAATAGTATTAATTATTTTAAATAGTAGAATTTTCAACCAAATAGTCGATTTTTTATCCAAGAAGATATATTATTTTTAAATTGAATTATCCACAAAATACAAAAATTTCCAACTACGAAAGATTCATTTTTAACCCAATAATTATATTTTTAACTAAAGATGTACATTTTAAACAAACAATGGAATAGTTATATTTTCATTTTTTTTTTTAAATTTATTTTCAACCAAAATTTAAGCGAGATTTTTACAAATTAATTGGATTAAAAAAATAACTCGAATTTTCAATCAAATCAGTTGAATTCCGTAACCAACTTAAACTGGCAGACTTTCCATCCAAAAAATTAGTTTTCAACCAAGAATAGTTGGATTTTCTGATCAATTTTCGAAGCCAGCTCAAAAAGTCATCTTACAAAATAAAAAAAGTGCCTTGCAATATTGTCTATATCATACCCCATTTTTGCAAAAAAGCGCGAAAAAAGTACACATTATATCCCAGGATCTGTGATATCTGTAGTTTTCTATCATTTATTTCAATTCTAACTATCAATAACTATATATCTATAATAAATTTCTTACAATCGCAAAAAAGGAATAGGAAAATAATCACAGGACTCTACCGATTATCCTATAATATTTTATCTTAAAATTTGAGTGAAAATTTTGCAATAAATAAATAAATTTGTTTAGATGCGTGGATGTGGAACATTACTGCCTGGATGATGAGTGGACATGTAAGAACACTCTTTGCATCCCCTTAGTGAAACATTGCGACGGACACATGAATTGCTACGACCACTCGGATGAATACAATTGCGGTGAGTTAGCGAATCGCAAGTACGTCTCTTTATAGTTTATAACCTGAATGCGAATGAATCCCTTTGTAAGCTCAAGGGCCCGCTTTGTTACTTTATAATATCTCCACCTGTTATTTCTATCTCTCTTGCGAATGTCCTCTGGCCCTACCTGTATACGACTGCATTAGCCCAGTTATTGTGCCTCTTTCTGTTATTGGCTTTTCTACTTTACTATTGTTTGCGGGGCTTCCGTTGGCTATTTTTCATCATATAATACATCCCTGTCATCTATTCTCCTCGAAACATCCCTCTGATATAATCCTCGTTTCATCTAACCGCATCCAGATTACATTATGCCAAAAAGAGAGTAGTATTTTAAAAAAAAACAACAGATTATAGTTCTCTGTACCCCAATTCAGAAAACCTCTCAATTATGTGTGAACCCCTTTGCAGTGCTTAAAAAAACATCCGTTAATAGTCTTTGAAAGCCCGACTCGAAAAAATCTACCTGTCAAATATATTTAGACCTCTCAGTTATAAATGACAATACCCCAAATCACTCAAGTTGAGGGAAATATACACATTCTTAAATACAACAAATTTCAAAAGAGAAATCTACTTATTAGTTATAGTTCACCCTAATTCCATATTCAAAAAACATCCACTTATAGTTGGCCATACCCTAATTCGGAAGAATACACGTTTCAATTATATTTGAAACCATTTCCAGTATTTACAAAAACCACAAGTTGTGAATACCCCAATTCGGAAAGACCTACCTATCAATTATATTTTACTACATTTCCAATATTTAAAAAAACACGTGTTTGTAGTTTTCCGTACCTCAACTAGAAAAAAGTTACCTTTCAAGTATATTTGAACCCATTTCTAAAATTAAAAAAAAACTAATTTCAGATTTTTTTAAAATCCTCTTATAGTTGGGCATGCCCTAATTCGGAATAATCCACATTTTAATTATGTTTGAAACCATTTAGAGTAGTTACAAAAACAACACGTTTATAGTTGGGCATACCCAAATTCGGAAAAGTCTAATTCCCAAATGTATATGACCCCATTTCCAGTACTCCAAAAACAAACCTTCCGTTTATAGTTGTCCATACCCCAACTCGAAACAACCTAGCTCTCAAGTATATTTGACCACATTTCCAATATTTAAAAAAGACCGTTTGTAGTTGTAAATACCCCAACTAAGAAAAATAGACCTATTAATTATAGTTAACCCTAATTCTAGATTCAAACAAAACACCCGGTTATAGTTGGCTAAACCCTAATTCAGAAGAATACACGTTTCAATTATATTTGAAACCATTTCCAGTATTTACAAAAACCACAAGTTTATAGCTGTGCATACCCCAATTCGGAAATATCTACCTCCCAATTAAATTTCACCACATTTCCACTATTTTAACAAACATTCGTTTAAAGTTGTAGATGCCCAAATTCGGAAAAATCTACCTCTCAATTAAATTTTGCTACATATACAATATTTTAAATAAACCATCCGATTATAGTTATAACGCCACACGTTTATAGTTGTCCATATCCCAACTCTGAAAAATCTACCTCTCAATTATATTAAATCCCATTTCCAGTATTGAAAAGAACATCCGTTTATAGTTGGCGATGTATTTTGATATACGGGTTATTCATAATATTAATCAATTATATATCGTAATTAAAATTTTTTTAATTCCTCGATTTGAGAAGGTATTTTTTCATCCTTAGTTATTATGCAAGGATTGCCCAAAATGTCCATTATTCAGTTTATTGAATTGCCTAATGTAATGTTATACTAAAATTAATTAATACCAACATAAGTTGTAAAATAAAAATAATGTTTTGGGCCATTTTTGCCTGTTTTTATTTTCTAGCTTAGAGTTACTGGTGTATAAGTAAATTTAACTGTGTTTTAATAAGAAACATCCAAACAGAATTGTATATAATATTTCACTGAAATTCAACTAACAGGGATAAAAATTAAAACGAAAACTACGATTTTTTTCCTAATCGCAAAAATAAATATACAATTTTAATAGGTGGATTTCTCTTTTTATTAAAATTATATTTAACACTGTTGCTATTTCTGTCGATTTCATCAACTATTCTACAGAAAATTGAATTCTCAAAGGAATTTACATTTAGAAAGGATCTGTAGAAATTAACCGTGATTTAATTTTTGAACATTTCATTTGATGAACGACTCACTTTCAACAAGGCCTAAGTTGGAAGACCTTCGGCTGGGAATCTCAAAAAAAAAATTAAATAATTTTTTGAGAGAAATTTGCAAACTTTTTCAAAAAAGTTTGATCCTAATGATTCGAAGTTTTGATTTTTTTAGATTGCAATCTTGAGACGCACTTCCAATGTGGCAATGAAACTTCCTGCCTTCCGCTGGATAGAAGGTGTGATGGAAAAATCGATTGTTGGGATGCAACAGACGAGATAAACTGCACATTGGGTGAGTGTGAGTGGCATTTCGTGAATCAGACCTATCCATTACTTTATACAGTTTTACGAGGCTTTGGTAATTGAGTTCTAGGCTCGAGCTCATTAAACGTTACGTGTAATTAGCTACACGTCCAGATCAAATTGGCCCTTTTCTACTTCTACGATACTCGGAAAAATTATAAAAAGAAAATTTAAATGTCACGTGTCCTTTTTTACGACTAGAAAATTTATACTCTTATTTAAATTCGTCCTAGAAAAACGTTTAGGAGAATTAATAATTACTTTAAATACTTCTGTAATCTTCCACCCCTTGTTTGATTTCTCTCTCACGTCTCTTACCCTCATTTTTCTGGCTTCCCCTTCCTTTCACTCCATTCCCCTACTATTTGTCCCCTTATTTTCCTCTTCACTTCCCCATTCATGCCTTATTTCTCCTTCTACTTCCCATTTCATCGCGTATCTAATTCCCCGACTCTAACTTCCCCTATTTTTATTTTTCGTATTTGCCCTTCTTCTTGTACTTTCTCTAATTACCATCCCCTCACTTCCTATACTCCCCCTACTAACACCCCCTTTACTTCTCCCATTTTTCATTCTATCATTTTCCTTACTTACCCTCTCTTCACTTTTCCTATTTTCCCTCCCATAGTTTTTCTTCTTACCCAAACCTCACTTCACCTACTTTCACTATCATGATTTTCCCGACTTCTGCAACCCCCACTTTTTCTACTTTGCCTCCCATAATTTTTCCTACTTCCCCGAATTCCCCTCCTCTAATTTCTCTCGCTTCCCCTACTTACCCTCCCCTTATTTCCTATACTTCTCCTACTTACCCTCCATTCACTTCTCGTAATTTCCCTCCCATGATTATCCTTACTTATCCTCATGTCATTTCCATACTTTCCAACCTTCACTTTTCTTACTCTTCCTCTCATCATTTTAAATACTTCCCCGAATTCCCTTTATCTAATTTCTCTCACTTCCACTACTCACCCTCCCCTTAATTTCCTATATTTCCGCATCACTTCATTTCCCGTGCTTCCACTAATTACCCTCCCCTCATTACCTATACTTCTTCTAATTACGCTCCCTTCATTTCCCCCAATTTCCCTTCCGTCATTGCTCTTACTTACCCTCCCATCATTTTCCCTGCTTCCCCCTTACTTCTTTTAATTTTCCTCCAATCATTTTACCTACTTCCTCTAATTCCCCTCATATAATTTCTCTCGTTTCTCCTACTTACTTTCCACGTCATTTCCTATACTTCTCCTACTTACCATCCCTACACTTTTCCTATTTTTGTGCCCATCATTTCACCTACTTTTCCATCCCTAACCTCCTCAACTTCCGCTCATCTAATTTCCCATAATTACCCTCCCTTTATTATTCCTACTTTACATCCTGTCATCTACCTACTTTCCCATCCCTAGCATCCCCTAATCTCATTTCCCCTACTTCTCCTCCCCTCACTTTCTATAGTTTCTCTACTTACCTCCCCTCACTTCCTATACTTTCAATACTTATCTTCACTTTACTTTTTCTTCTATCCATTCCAACATTTCACCTACTTCACCAGCTCTAACTTTCCTTAATTTCCTTCATCTCCTTTCCCCTGCTTTCCCTACTTACTCTCCCCATATTTCCTATACCTCTCTTACTTACCCTCCCTTCACTTCTTCTACTTTCCCTCCCATCATTGCCCCTAATAAACCCTCGCTTCACTTATACTTTCCCCCCAATTATTTTACCTACTTTTCGACCCTTAACTACCCCGAATTCTCTTTATACCATTTCCCCCACTTCCACTAATTATCCTCTCCTCATTTCCTATACTTCTTCTACTTCCCTAACATCATTTTCGCAGCTTCTTTGATTCGCACATCTTCTACTTTTCCCCCCTTCATTTTTTCCACCTTCCCGACCATATCTTCCTCTGTATTCCCTCATCCCATTTCACCTGCTTCTTCTACTTATTCTGGCCTCATTTCCTAAACTTCTCCTACTTACTCTTATTCCATTTCCCCCAATTTCTCTCCAATTATTTTCCATACTTCTTCAAACCTCACTCCTCTTACTTTCCGTCCTATCATTTTACCTGCTTTCCCGAATTCCCCCATCTAATTTCTCTCGCTTCCCTACTTACCTTTCCTTTATATCCTTTACTTCTCATACTTACTCTGCCTTTACTTTTTCTATTTTCCATTCCATCATCTTAGCTACTTCCGCATCCTTAACTTCCCCGAATTCCGCTCATCTCATCCTACTTCTCCTCCCCCTGAATTCCCCTCATCTCATTTCCTTTGCATCCACTAATTACCTCCCTCTCATTTCCTATACTTCTTCCACTTTCGCTCACCATAATTTTCCTACTCGCCTCCCTCCATTTACCCTACTTACCCACCCTTAACTCCCCGTAATTCCCCTCGTTAATTCCCGTCATTTTCCTACTTTCCTCCCTCCATTTACCCTCCTTCCCCACGCTTAACTCCCCGTAATTTCCGTTAACTCATTTCCCATGCTTCCTCTACTTACTCTCCCCTCATTTCATATACCTCGTCTGCTTACCCTGCCTTCACTTCTCCAAACTTCCCTTCCACCTTTGATCTTACTTACCCACCAATCATTTTCCCTACTTCCCCCACCCTCGCATCATTTCTCCTTTCTCACTTCTCTCCTCATTTTTCTCACTTCCCCTTTCTTTTCATACTATCTCTCTTCTTATTTCCCTCTTCACTTCCTCACCACTCCCTTAATTCTCTTTCGACATCCTATTTTATCACTTACCTACTTCCCCAACCCCAACATCGCCTAATCTCATTTCCCCTCCTCTCAATTCCCATACTTACTCTACTTCCGCTACTCTTCCATCCCTTATTCCCTGTACTTCCTTTAATTTCCCCTGATAATTAAAATATAAATTTAAATATAAATAATAAAAAAACGTGACAAAATCAAGAAGCAATTTTTTCCAAGCAGAGCCGATACTCGATAATCAACTGAGACTCTTAACATTGTATAAAGTGGGACACTACTTCAGAACCTTGAATAATCAGTTAGGGATAATGCATGTAATTGATATGATTCCAGCCTGTCCGCTGGAAAGCGAATTCACGTGCAGCGATGGCCAATGTATATTGAGGGCCCGTTTCTGCGACGGACTGCGGGATTGCGCGGATGGGTCAGATGAGCCGCATGGGTGCCAAGGGCGATGTAATAAACACGAATTTACATGCCAGTAAGTAGTAAAACGAGTCTCGTTTCCATACATTCAATCGATACCGGATCTTTCAATTATCCTCCTCGACCAACTTACCAACAAATTCTCGATTCAGTCAAACTCTTTTTTTAACTTTTTCAATCGAAAAATTATCAAATGTAAACTTCAACGAACGACGTTAATTTTTCAGCAAATAGTTCAATTTTAAACTTATTAAGATACATTTTTAACAAAATTTTTATCTTTTCAGTCAAAATGATGAATTTTCAAACAAAAAAAATCAATTACCCCAAAAAGGACGAATTTTCAAGGAAATACGTTCATTTTCTACAAAATAGTTGAATTTTCTTTCAACTAAAAAAGGTCAATTTCCAACAAAAATTGGAATAGTCTTCAGAGAAAAGAATTCATTTTCAACGAAAAAAATCACGAATTTTCTATAAAATAATCAAATCTTCAAACAATAAAATGAATTTTCAAAAAAAAAAACGATGAATATTCAAACGAACAAAAATCATTTTTCATGTACATTTTTATATTTTTTAACAAGAACATTGATTTTCTACTGGAAAAGACGAATTTACAACCAAAGAGTAGATTTTTCTACTAAAAAAGGTTAATTTTAAAATATTTTAAAGTAAAAAATTAATTTCAAACTCAAATGATGAATTTTTAACGAAAAAGTTCGCCCAAATATTCGAATTTTTAACCATAAAAAGACCAATTTTTACAAATAAAGAAATAGTGCAATTTTAGTAAAAAAAAATGAATTTCCGGCTAAAAAAACTATAAATTTTCAACAAACAAAAAAATAATTTTTGACAAAATAGTGAAATTTTCAAATAAAAAAATGAATGCTGAACCGAAAAGAAATATTAAAACATAATTTTTGAATTAAAACATCAGTTTTGAACCAAGAATGAAATAGTTAAGTTTTCAATTAAAAATATTAATTTCTGCTAAAAAAATGAATTTTTAAACATAAGGATATACTTTCAACCAAGAAGATTTATTTTCTACCAAAAAGGACGAATTTTCAGCCAAAAATGATCAATTTTTACAAGTGGTAGAATAGTTAAATTTTCAGTAAAAAAAATAATTTTCAACAAAAAAAAATTCATTTAAAAAAAAATATTTAAGTTTTCAACAAAAAAATGAATCTTTAACATAAAAGGAGGAAGTTCCAACAAAATAGTATTTCAATTTTCAACAAAAATGTATTATTTTAAATAAAATCCATGAATTTTCAACAAAAAAGTTTATTTTTCAACTAAAAAATATAAATTTTAAACCAAAAATAGTACTCGAATAATACTCGAGTTTTCAACGACCAGAAGATCAATTTTTACAAATTATGAAATTTGAGTATAAAAATTAATTTCCGATTGCAAAAAATGTTTTAACAACAAAAAAATTATTTTTTAATATAATAGTTCAATTTTCAACCAAAGAAACGTATTTTTAACGAACAAGATAAATTTTAAACCGAGAAAATAAACTGTTTACCAAAAAGGATGAATTTTCAACCAAAAAGATCAATTTTAAACAAAAAATCGAATATTTACGGTTTTAGTTTAAAAAAATTAATTATCAACTAAAATTATGAATCTTTAAGCCAAATATTCATTTTTAAACAAAGAAGTTTAGTTTAAATTTAATTTAAAAAATGTTATTTACAGTCAAAAAATCAATTTTCAACTAAAAAATTTAAAAAAAAAAGATTAATCTTTAACCAAAAAAGACGAATTTTCAACAAAATACTTAAATTTTCAACCAAAAAATTGAATTTGTAATAAAAAATATTAATTGTCTATCCAAAGCGATAATTTTTCAATCAAATACTCGCATTTTCAACCATCAGAAGATCAATTTGTACAAATAATGAAATAGATCAACTGTGATTAAAAAAATGATTTTCCTACTAAAAAAACAAGTTTTCAACACCAAAAAAATAATCTTTCGATATAATAGTGCAATCTTCAACCAAAGAAATGTATTTTTTAGCTCAAATAAATCTTTAACAAATAAAAAAAAGGAATTTTTGACAAAATAGTGGAATTTTTAAACAAAAATGAATGTCGAACCAAAAATAATTATTTTCTGACAAAAGACGAATTCCATACAAAGTACATGAAGTTACATTCGAATACTTGAATTTTCTACTGAAAAAAACATCATTTTTGAAACAAGAATTATATTGTTAAGTTTCCAATTAAAAATATTATTTTCCACTAAAAAAAAAGAATTTTTAAACAAAAAGATGAAGTTTCTACCAAGAAGATTAATTTCCTACTAATAAGGACGAATTTTCAACAAAAAGATTAATTTTTACAAATGGTAGAATAGTTAAATTTTCAGTAAAAAAAAAATTACATAAAAGAAATCATTAAAAAAAATATTTAAGTTTTCAACCAAAATGTATTTTTTTAAACAAAATGCATGAATTTTCAACAAAAAAGTTTATTTTTCAACTAAAAAATATGAATTTTAAACCAAAAATCAATCAATCTAAATTAATCTAAAAGACGAATTTTCAAAAAAAATTTAAATTTTAAAGTAAAAAGATGAATTTTAAACTAAACCCATCTTCACGAAGTTACACTCGAATAGTTGAATTTTCAACTGAAAAAACATAATTTTTGAATCATGAATTAAATTGTTAAGTTTCCAATTTAAAATATTATTTTCCACTAAAAAAAAAAGAATTTTTAAACAAAAAGATGAAGTTGCTACCAAGAAGATTATTTTTCTACTAAAAAGGACGAATTTTCAACAAAAAGATAAATTTTTATAAATGATTGAATAGTTAAATTTTTCAGTAAAAAAATTAATTTTCAATAAAAAAATTCATTTTAGAGAAAATATTTCAGTTTTCAATCACAAAAATGAATCTTCAACCTTAAAGTAGCAATTTCTAACACAATAGTTCAATTTTTACCCAAAAAGAATTATTTTTAACAAAATCCATGAATGTTCAACAAAAGAGTTGATTTTTGAACTAAAAAAAATCATTTGTGAACCGGAAATGGTATGCTTAATTTTTTTCCTAAAAAAAATGTGCAACCACTTGGTAAAATTTTCAACAACAAAAAAATACATTTTTGACTCAAATTTTAAATCTTAAACAAAAAGGGCTAATTTTCGACTAAAAATGTAGTATTCAATCAACAAGATTACCTGCCAAAAAGTAGAATTTGCAATTAAAAAAGATAAATTTTAAACAAAAAATCGAATATTTATGTTTTCAGTATGAAAAAATTAATTTTCATCTAAAATGATGAATTTTGAATTTAAAAAAATAATTTTGAAACAATTAAAATTAATTTTCAACGAAATATATCAATTTTTGATCAAAAAGATGAGTTTTCAATCATAAATATTAATTTTTTTATCAAGAAGAGACGACTTTTCAAATAGAAATAGAATAGTTAAATTTTCAGTTGAAAAAATTAATTAAGAAAAAAGATTGCAACAGAACCAATCCAATTAATTAAAAATTTTCAATCGAATAGTACAATTTCCAACGAGAGTTGTACTTTTAACCGAAAAAGATTAAACTTCAACTAAAAAGAGATGATTTTCTACACCTGTAGACGAATTTTCGTTAAAAAATAATTACATTTTCGATAAATAAATGTTAAATTTAATAATTTATGAAATAAAAAATAATACTTTAATCACTTTAATCACGTTTGCATAATTTTAATCAATACAAGATCTTTGAAATTATCCTTAAATAAATGAATGATCAAATTTTACAAAAATCGAAAAATTATCAAATAAAAACTTGTCCTCTAAAAACACTAGTTCCACTTAATCGAAAAACATTCCCCAAATTAGAAAACATATTAAAACCCAGATAAAAATGAAGATTTAAAAAAAAAAGTTTTTTAAAAATTTATTAAAGAACGGTTTTAACTTTCTTGGCGCTATTAATTGATTTCCGGAATCGTGGGCGTGAACGAAAGCCGTTAATCGAGAGAAAGAAATCAATCGATGACTCGTTGACATTCAGCATCGTTGTATATTATTTACAAGTATAATTATGCAAATAAAGGCTTGTGCGCAAATGATGGTCCTAAGACTGTGTCACTGAAGACTCGAGGGTCTTCCTATAAATATTCTTCGGCGAATAGAATCTTAGAATTTAATTTATTACAAGCACCAGCTCGCATGACTATGAATCATTTTAGCAATGAAATGTTGTCGATAAATGCTAATTTTTTTCACGAGAAACGGGACAGAAAGTCAGACCAGTTGTAGGGTCATTAATATTTCTTCTTTATGGGGTCACTGTTCGATCAAGAAATATTATAGTCTTGTCAAAAATAGCTCACGGAATTTACAGTCCAAAATTCTAGCTCTCAACAAAGTAGTTGAATTTTCAGCAAAAATAGGGACGAATTTGCAATAAAATAAACGGTCGCATTTTTAACGAAAAAAATATTCATTTTTACGAATAATAAAATAGTTAAAATTTTAGTAACTAAATTAACATTCAATAGAAAAAAAGAAATCAAATGTTTGAATTTTCAACTATAAAACGAATTTACAACAAAATAAATTAAATATTAACCAAATAGTCGAATTTTCAATTAAACAAGATCAATTTTTATCCAAAAATAAAATAGTTATATCTTCAGTTACAAAAATTATCTTTTAACTAAAATGATGAATCTTTAATTGAATTTTTTTTTAACTTATCAATTTATAACCAAAAATTGCTAAGTTAAATTTTTGGTTAAAGATATTAATTTTCAATTTAAAAAAATTGGTTTTAGCTAAGTTCCTAAATGTTCAACGAAAATAATAAATCTTCAATCAAACAGATGAATTTTCAACAAAATAGTTAAATTTAAAAATAAAAAATTAATTTTAAACTCAAATGATGAAGTTTTAACGAAAAAGTTCACCCAAATATTCGAATTTTTAACCATAAAAAGTTTAATTTTTACGAACAAATTAAGTCAATTAATTAATTAATTAAGTCTTAAGTAAATTTTTGTTTGTAAAATTCAAAGTAAAATTAGTTTTTAACAAAAAACATGAATCTGTATCAAACTAGTGAAATTTTCAAGGTAAAAAAATAATTATCAACCAACCAGAATTAGTAGCTACTTGAGAAGACGAATTGAAAATTGAATAGTTAATTATATAATTAATTAGTTTTCAATAAAGAAAGTAAATTTTAAATAAATTGTTAGATTTTTCAACAAAGAAATTAATTTTCAACTTAATTGTTCATTTTCATATTAAAACTGATAAAATATTAATTTGTAGTAAAAAAGTAAACTTCTAATGAAAAAAAAATGTTTCTAACAAAATATTTAAATCTTCAACTACATAAATGAATTATCAACCAAATAGTTGAATTCTGAATAAAAAAGATAAATTTTCATTTAAAAATGAAATAGTTAGATTCTGAGTTAAAAAATTAATTTTTGTTGAGTTGAATTTTCAATCGTAAAAGACAAATTTGCAACAGAATAAATGAATTTTTAACGGAAATGTACTACCGAAAACGACATATATTTTCAACGAAATTGCCTCATTTTCAACCGAAAACATTCATTTGTACCAATAATAAAATGGTTCAATTTTAATTTTTAAAAAATCTAACAAAAAAAAAACAACTAATTTTCTACCCAAGAAATTAATTTTTAACTAAATTAAATGAACTTTCGAACCAAAAAAAAATACATTTTTACGAATAATAAAATAGAGAAAATGTTAGCAACAAAATTAACCTTCAATAAAAAAATCAAATATTTAAATTTTCAACAGTAAAATGAATTTTCAACTTAATAAATTAAATATTAACCAAATAGTTGAATTTTCAATTAAACAAGATCAATTTTCACCCAAAAATGAAATAGTAACATTTTCAGTTACAAAAATTATCTTTGTATTAAAATGATGAATCTTTAACTCAAAAGTTTTTTTAAAAATAAGAGTTGAATTTTCAACCATAAAGGACGAATTTTCAATCAAAATTCTACCAAAAAGGAGGAATTTACAACAAAATTGTTGCATTTTCAACCGAAAACATTAATTTGTACCAATAATAAAATAGTTCAATTATTAAAAAAAAAATAATAATAATTTTCAACCAAAAAAACCAACTGATTTTCCACAAAAGAAATTAATTTTTAACTAAAAAATCAACATTCAAGAAAAAAGGATAAATTTGCAACCAAATATTTGTTCGCATTTTAGCAAAAAACATACATTTTTATTGATGATAAAATAATTAAATTTTGATTAAAAAAATTAATTTTTAATACAAAAAATTAACCAAATATTTGAATTTTTAACTAGATATATTTTAGAATTTTCAACAAATTGAATAAAATATTAACCAAATAGTCGAATTTTCAATTAAAAAAGATGAATTTTAATTTAAAAATGAAATAATTACATTTTCAGTTGAAAAAGTCTTCAACTAAAAAAAAAAACAGATGTTTTATCTAATCGTTGAATTTTCAACTAAAAAACGATTTTTTTTTTAAATAAATGAATTATCAACACAATAGTAGAATTTTCAATTAAAAGAAGAATAATTTTCAACTAAAAAAATTAACCTTAAAAAAAAGGATAGATTCGAAACCAAATAAATGGTTGCATTTTAAACTAAAAAAATATACATTTTTACTAATAATAAAATAGTTAAATTTTTAGTAAAAAAATTAATTTTCAATCAAAAAAAAAAAAGATTTTTAACCAAATATTTGAATTTTCAACTATAAAATAAATTTTCAACAAAATAAATTAATTATAATATAAATAGTTGAACTTTCAATTAAAAAGAAAAAAAAACTTTCAATCCAAAAATGAAATAGTTATATTTTCAGTTTAGAAAATTTCATTTTAATGAGATAATGAATCTTTGACTGAAAAAACAAAAAAACAACGAATTTTTATCTAATAGTTGAATTTTCCACCATAAAAGACGAATTAAAAAAAAATTGTCTACAATAAAATAGTTCAATTTTAGTAAAACAAAATTTCCAACCAAAAAAAAGCAACTTATTTTCAACCAAAGAAATTAATTTAAAAAAAAACATGAATCTGTGTCATACTAGTGAAATTTTCAAACAAAAAAAAATAATGACCAAGCAACCAGAATTGTTATCTACTTGAGAAGACGAATTTTCGTCAAAATTTTTCAATTTTCAAATTAAAAAACATAATTTTTTAACCAAAAAACTAAATAGTTAAGTTTTTAGTTAAATATATTCATTTTCGTAGAAAAAAAATTATTTTCAATTAAATACTTAAAATTACAACAAAAGTAATGAATTATCAACTGAAATTATGAATCTTTTACCAAAATGAACGAATTTTTAACAAAATTATCGCATTTTTTAACCGAAAATATCAATTTTTATAAAAAATAAAATAGTTCAATCTTCGGAAACAAAAAAAAAATAATTTTTATCCAAAGAAATGAATTTTTAACTAAAAAGATGAATTATTTTATTTAAAAATTAATTAATTGGTTGAAAATTCACCTGTAGGTCGAAAAATTCATCTCTTTTATGAGCAGTTAATTTTTTTTAACTCTCTGTAGGAAATAAATTTCAATTTCAAAAACACTTCATTTATTTTGTTGAAATCTCTGTTTTAAATGATGTTTTCACCTGAAAATTCAACTATTCCATTGTTGGTTGAAAATTCCTTTTATTTTTTATTTTATTTAAAATTAATGTCTATGATTGAGAATTCATCTTTTTGATTGGAAATTAATTAATTTCGTTGAAAATTAGTTTTAATTTTAATTAAATTAAACTTCTTTGTTTCAAAATTATTTTTTTAAATTCAAGATTCATCGTTTTAGTTCAAAATTAATTCTTTCAACTCAAAATGTAAATATTCTATTTTTTGTTGAAAAGGTGTTTTTTAGTTAAAAATTATTCTCTTTGGGTGCAAAAACTATTTTCTTAAAGATTAATAATTTTAGCTGAAAATTCATCTTCTTAGTTCAAAATTTAACCATTTAGTTGAAAATTGATTTTTTTGAAGTAAAAAATTTTATTATTTCATTTTTTGTTCATAATTTCCTTTTTATATTTCAAAAATAAACTTTTGTGTTGAAAGTTCATGAATTTTGTCGAAAATAATTCTTCTTAGTTAAAAATTCATTTATCTTCTTGAAAATTGAATTATTTTGTTAAAAATTCGTTCTTTTGGGTTAAAGATTCATTATTTTAGTTGAAGTTTTATTTCTGTGGTTGAAAACCTTTTTTTTAAAAAGATTTTTGTTCTTGAAAAATAGTTTTTTCCTGAAAATTCAACTATTCTATTTTTTTTGTAAAAATGTGTCTTTTTTGATAGAAAATTAATCTTCTTGGTTGAAAATTCATCTCTTAGTAGAAAATTTAAATATTTAGTTGATAAATCATTTCTTTTTTGGTGAGTATCAATACCTTTAACTGAAAATTTACCTATTTTATTCTCGGTTCGATTTTAGAAAATTTTAATTAGTTTGATTTTAGTAAATAAATTAGTTTTCAATAAAGAAACCAAATTTCAAATAAATTGTTAGATTTTTCAACAAAGAAATTAATTTTCAACTTGATAGTTAATTTTCATATTAAAACTGATAAAATATTAATTTGTGGTAAAGAAGTAAACTTCTAATGAAAAAAAAATGTTTCTAACAAAATATTTAAATTTTCAACAAAATTAATTTATTTTCAACTAAAATGATAAGTCTTCTGCCAAAAAGGATAAATTTTCAACAAATAGTCACGATTAAAAAAAAAAAATAAAAATTTACCAATAATAAAATAGTTCAATTGTAGTGAAAAAATTCATTTCTAAAAAAATGATTTTTAACAAAATAGATCGATTTTCCATGAGAGAAATAAATTTTTTACTAAAAAGGTGAATTTTCAACCCCAAAAAAATGAATTTTTGGCCAACGAAAATTACATTGTGCTAAAAGGACAAATTTTCATCAATGGAATAATTAAATTTTAAGTAAACTAAATTAATTTTCAACAAAAGAATAATAATTTTTTTTTAATGAATAAATTTCTAACCTAAAGAATGGGCTTTCATCTGAAATGATGAATTAAAAAAAAAATACGAATTTTCAAACAGATGCTAAAATTTTCAATAAAAAAAAAAGATAAAATTTTACCAATAATAAAATAGTTAAATTTTCCACCAAAGAAATCAAATTTCTGGTGAAATGATGAATCTTCAACCAAAACAGGAGGAATTTTCTACAAAACGGTTTTTTAAATGTATTTAATTATATTCGTTATGAATTAATAATAATTATTAATACTATTATATTATTTATATTATATATTATATATAATGTATGTATCTATATAATATTTATCATTATATTATTGTTAAATAATTATGAATTTAATTTATTTATATATTCAGTATATTCACTATTTTTATTTTTTTAAATTACTTTCCAACAATTACATTGATCGATTAAATTTATATATTTTTCTCTAAAATAGATGTGAGTTTTTTATGATAATATTATAGTGTTTCCATGTAAATTTTTAAAGAAATAGGGTAAGAGCACTAATTCTTGGCACCGTCGCTCAATGATTGTCCAACAATTGGGGAGCTGCCAAGAATGGGTGGTCTCACTGCCGTTGAGAAAATCGTTATGCACTAAAAGTATCAAGAAACTTTTTATAAAATTTACAAAATTCAACTATTACATACATATTTGCTTCAAAATTCGTATTTTTGTTTTGAAAATCCCTCTGTTTTATAGAAAAAATGTCTTTTCGACATAAAAGTGAAAGATTTTGCATCTATTTTTTTTCCTCATTGACTGTAAATTTTTTCTTTTCTATAAAAATTCATTTCATTTGTTGAAAATTAAACTATTTTGTTGAAATTTTTTGAAAAATATTTTTGAATGCTTTCATTGAAAATTCAAAATTTTGGATTTATTTGTTGGGCTCATTGACTGTGCAATCTTTCTTTGATGATAATTCACTTCTTTTGTTGAAAATTCGTCTTTATTGGTAAAACTGTAATTTTCTTGTTTAAAATCTCATCTTTTTGCTTGAAAATTCAACTATTCTATTTTTTTTTTAATGTAGCTTTTTTAATTTAAGGATTCATCATTTTAGCTTAAAAAATTAATTTAATTGTTTTAAAATAAACAATTTTCTTAAAAATTAGCTTCTTTTATTAAAAGTTCGTATTTTTTATTTGAAAAATCAACTGTTTTGTAGAAAATTCGTCTTTTTGTTTAAAAATTCATATTTTTGGTTTTAAAAATTCAACTGTTTTGTAGAAAATCTTTCTTTTCCACATGAAAGTTCAAGATTTTGCATCTAATTTTTTCTTTCTTATTGACTGAATTTTTTCTTTTGTATGAAAATTAATGTCTTTGATTGAAATTTTTTTTGTATATTTTGAAATATTTTTGAATATTTTTCTTTAGAATTTTTAAATTGAAAAGTCTACTTTTTGGTTGAAAATTAACATTTTTCTTGAAAATTCATATTTTTGTTTTGCTAATTCAACTGTTTTTTTTTTTTTGTAAAAAATCTGTTTTTTCGGCATAAAAGTTCAAGATTTTGCATCTATTTTTTTCCTTGTTGACTATGAATTCTTTCTTTTGTATAAAAATCCATTTCATTGGTTGAAAATTTAACTAATTTGTTGAAATTTTTTTATATATTTTTTTCTTGGCTTTTCTACTTGAAAATTCCACTTTTTGGTTGCAGATTTCTCTTTATTGGTAAAAATTTAATCTTTTTATTTAAAAACACATCTTTTTAGTTGAAATTAAAATTTTTTCTTGAAAATTCATATTTTCGGAATGAAACTTTAATTAAAAAATTTTTTTTTAATATATATTTTTGAACATATTTGAATTTTTAAATTGAAAATTCCACTTTTTCATTAAAAATTCGTCTTTTTTGGTAATAATTTGATTACCTTGTTTAAAACCTCTTCGTTTTGGTTGAAAATTCAACTATTCTGTTACAAAATTAATTTTATTTGCTTGGAAATTTATATTTTTTGTTAGAAAAGTAATCTTATTAGTTCAAATTTCACCTTTTCGTTAATAATGAATTTCTTTGGATGAAAATTCAACTATTCTATTTTTTGTTGAAAATTTAACTTTTTTAATTTAAATAGTTATAATTTTAGTTTTGGAAATTAATTTCCTTGTTTCGAAATTCAACAATTTTCTTGAAAATCTACTTTTTTGTTAAAAGTTCGTATTTTTGTTATGAAAACTCAACTGTTTTGTAGAAAATCTGTTTTTTCGGTATAAAAGTTCAAGATTTTGCATCTATTTTTTTTGTTCCTCATTGACTGTGAATTCTTTCTTTTGTATAAAAATTCATTTCATTGATTGAAAATTCAACTATTTTGTTAAAATATTTTTTTCTTGTCTTTTCTAATTGAAAAGTCCACTTTTTGGTTGAAAATTAAATCTTTTCTTGAAAATTCATATTTTTATTTTGAAAATTCAACTGTTTTGTAGAAAATTGGGTTTTTTCATTTTTTTCCCCTTAAAAATTAAATTATTTTGTTGATAATTTTTCTTGTTAGATTGGAAATTAATGTAAACTATTTGGTTAAAAATTGATATATTTTGTTAAAAAAAATCGTCTTATTTGGTAAAAAATTAATCTTCTTGGTTGAAAGTTAATCTTTTTGGTTGAAAAATTAACTATTTGGTTAGCAAATTGATTTTTTATTAAAACAATTTTCAACTTTTAATTTAATTTATTTTAGAATTGAAATAATTAAAAACATTGTTTTTAATCAATATTATATATTTATTAAAAATACAATAATCAAATATTTTGATCCAAGAATATTTTTTTAACGTTCAGACTTCTTTAAAATTTAAATTTCCGAATTTAAAAAATAAAAAAATTTAAATTAATAAATACAGTTTATTTGTAAAAAAAAACAATAATTAAATATTTTAATCAATAAAATTTCAGTAATAAATTTTTTTAACGTCAAATATAGTTCTTAAAATTATTGTTTAAATGTAAAAGATACCAGACACTGTAAAATTTCCGAATTTGAACAATTAAAAAATGTTTTAAGGATAAATATTCTTTAGTTGTTAAAAATAAAATAAATGTTTTAATCAATAAAATTTTGTTTTCAAAATTCTAGTGTATTTTGTAATAATAATTGTTTCAATTTAAAACAACAAGAATTCTAAAAACACTATATATTTTTTTAATCTGTATTATTTGGTAAAAAATAATTTTTTTTGTTTAAAAATTCATCTTTTTGGTTGAAAAATCAACTATTTGGTGAAAAATGAAATTAAAATTAAAAATTCATTTCTTTAGGTTTAAATGTAACTTTCTTATGACTGAAATTAATGAAAAATTTTTATCCTATTGAAAATTAATTAGTTTAACTGATAATCTGAGTATTCCACGTTTTATGGAAAATGTACTTTTTTTAGTTAAAAATACAATTATTGGAAATATTATACTTTTTTTAGAATTAATGTTTGTTGTTGTTAAAGATCTCTTTGACTGAAAATTCATTTTTTTTTGTTGTAATTGAAAATTAATTGCTTGGACTAAAAAGTTAATTATTATATTTTTTGATAAATTTTATCTTTTTGAATTAAGAAGTAAACTATTTAGTTAAAAATTGATACATTTTGTAACAAATTCTTATTATTTGATAAAAAAATTAATTTTCTAGTTAAAAAATTATTTTTTTTTTAATAGTGAAATAAATTTATTGGTTTAAAACTCATAGTCGCCGAAAAGTCAGAGAATTTCAAAATTGGTTTAATACCACAACTAAAATTAATTGGAAAAAAAAAATTGTTTTAAAATATCATTATTTCGAAATTTTCAATACAAAATTAAATTCTTGATTTTTTATTTTATTTTGAGGGCTCTATGAATGTTATCTCCTATATAAACTAAAAAAAAATCTGCGCCATTTAAAATTTCCAAAATTTATGTCTTTCGAACCTGCTATTTTTTTTTTTTCAGTAAATTACATATTATCCACAATTAATTTTCTAAAAAAAAAACAAACATTTTTTCAACAGAAACGGCAGGTGCATCACAAAGAATATGAAGTGCAACGGAATCGATGACTGTGGTGACGGAACCGACGAGCAACATTGCAGAGACCGAACGTCTTAGATATTTTTATAAAAATGCATGAAAAAAAAAAATAATAGAAAAAAAATGAATTGTATTGCCAATGTCACTCAAGACTTTGTACAATACACACAGTATTTTAAATAGAGAAGCGCAAGTAATATATGTATATTGTATATGAATTATTATATATGAAATTAATGAAATTAATTTACTTATTAATAAAAAATTATTATTGATGAAAGGTTTTCTTACTTTTTTTTAAAGAAAAAAAAAAAAACACTTTATTATATTTTCCAGCATTTTATTTGATTTTAAGCCGCAACTGATACAATTCCTGTCTTCTGCATTAGAAATCTACACAAAATTACATTTCCAATATGAAATAATATTCTTTTCTTTTTTTAATAAAAATTCAATTAAATGTTCCAAAAATATGGACATTTGAAAATATTATTCAAAAAATGGTTTAACAATATTTTCATAGAGTCGTTTTTACACAGAAATAAAGGCATTAAAATCATTTTTCAAGTTCAAGTAGATCTCTATTTTATAAAAATTGAAGGAGCCAAAAAATGCGGAAAATTCTACATCATTACTATGATAAGATTACATTTACATGTCACAAATCTAATAAAAGTGAAAAGTCGCGAACTATTTTCTTGTCAAAGAGAAATATGAAATTGTTCCGTTTATACAAAATCGGACTCACACACCAGTGTAAAAAAAGCTTCTTTCATTCCGAGTTTTTTTCTTCGGAATTTTTTTTCTTTTCTTTTTAGTAATTATAATATGCAACAAACATAAAATAAAAGTCTATTCTTCGGGTAAAGTTCCCGGAAGGGAGAATAGATTACAGAAATTCGTCTGGTTCTCGGGGCGCGTCGAGATCTCGGTAGTGAATTACTGGCCTGAAGTCACCACCTCCTCTGTAAATTTAAAAAAAAAAAATCAGAAAATTAGGTTTTTGCAAAAAATTAGGAATTTTTGACAAATTGAGAATAGTCTTAAACTCGGAAATATATTATTGATTATATTTTAGCAGTGATAAAATTCCCGAATTTAAACAATTTAATTTGTTTTCTATAAATATTATTTATTTATTAAAAATACAAATATCAAATATTTTTATAAAAAATATGTATTTAATGTTTAAAGTTTATAAAAATATTTTTTGAATTTAAAATAACAACATAATTTGTTCAATTATTGTTCTTTCTATATTTAAACAATAATTTTAGCAACACTGAAAATATATTTTTGTTTTGTTTTAAAGACAGAAAATGTTTAAATTTTTTTAATTTGAGAATTTTTTAGTTCGAACATGTTATAATTCGAAAATAAACAGTCAATAAACAATGAATTTTCCTATTCAATAATATAGGGTTGACTGAAAAATAAAATAAAATTCGCGACACTGAAATTCTAGAAATTATTATGAAATATCCGAAATAACAAATTGCTGAATTTTTAAAAATTAATAAATTAGTTAAATTTGTTTCCGAAATTTTTAAAATTTAGAACAACAATAATTGAAATCAAACAATAATTTTAGAAACTTTAAACATTAAAAACAATATTTGAAAAAATAAAAACATTTGATTATTGTATTTTTAATAAATAATACGTATAAAAGATTTATTATGAAGTCGGGAATTTTCCAATCCACTAATATAGAGATTAACGAAAAATCCTGAAAAATAAAATGCCATATATAATTTAATTATAAAATATCCGGACTAGAAAATTGCTAACTTTAAAAAATAAAAAAAATTGTACATTATTTTTGTATTGAAAATAAAATGATCAAATATTTTTATTTAACAAATTATTTTTTATGTTTAAAGTTTCTGAAGTTGTTTGAATTAAAAATAACAATAGCTTCAGAAACTTTGAAAATTAAAAAAAATTTTTATCCAAACATTTGATAACTCTCTTTTCAAAAAAAAAATATTTATGAAAGACAGTCGGGAATTTTATTAAACATGAATTTTCCAATTCAGGACGATAATATGAGGATGACTGAAAAATAAGAAAATTAAATCCCAACACGGAAAATCTAAAATTGGAAAATTCCTTAATGATAAAATTCCGAGAGATTAGTAAATACAAAATACAGAAAAATAATTAGATTACAAAAGACCCGTAATAGAAAAAATTATATTTAGTTTTAAAATTTCTGACATTGTTTGAATTTAAAATAACAATAATTTAAATCAAACAATAATTTTAGAAACTTTAAACAGTTTAAACATTAAAAATAATTTTTTTTTAAATAAAGATTTGATTATTGTATTTTCAATCAATAATATTTATGAAAGATCTATTATAAAGTCGGCAATTTTTCAATTCAAGTAAGAATATAGAGATGACTGAAAATTCCAGAAAAATAAAATTCCGACGCTGCGAAATTCCAGAATTGTAAAATTCCCGAATAATAAAATTCCTGCAGAATTTATCATATTAAAATATTTTAAAAATAAAAAAAATGTTCACAAAACATTATTTATTTATTAAAAATACAACGATCAAATATTTTTAATGCTTAAAGTTTCTGAAATTGTTAGAATTGAAAATAAAAATAATGTCAGAAATTTTAAACATTGAAAAAATTTTTTGTTGTTATAAAAATAGTTGATTATTGTATTTGTAATCAATAATATTTTTGAAAGAAAATTTTTAGATTGTTTTAATTCGAGAATTTTCTAGTTCGGACATTATTTAATTTAATTTAAAATTAAAATAATTGAAATCAAACAATAATTTAAGAAACTTTTAATATTACATTTTTTTAATACTATATTATATATTTATTAAAAATACAATAATGAAATATTTCGATTCAAGAAAAATTTTTTTTTAACGTTCAGTCTTTTTAACAATTATTAATTAAATTTAAACAATGGAAAATATCCGACACTGTAAAATTTCAATAATTAAATATTTTCAATAAAATTTCGTTTTAAAATTTTGTTTAACTTTCAATATATTTCCTAAAATTATTGTTTAAATTTAAAAACTACAAAATATCCGGCACTGTAAAATTCCCGATTTTAGACAATTAAAATTTTTTTTAAGAATAAATATTCTTTATTTGTTAAAAATAAAAAAAAATTATTTTGATCAATGAAATTTTGTTTTCAAAATTCCAATGTATTTTGTAATAATAATAGTTTGAATTTAAAATAACAAGAATTCTAAAAATACCACTCGATGAAACATATTTTTTTAAAATTTGCACAGTAATTTTTAATCATTTTATATTGAAATGCAAACAATGAATTAAGAAAATACACAAAACATTCTTTAAAAAATCATTAATAAAAATATTACGTACATTTTTTAATTTTAAATAACGATAATTTTAAAAAAAGTTTCTGGATGAAATTTTTTTTTAAATGTGCAAATTTTTATTTCAAATGCAAACAATATTTTGAAAAAAATACACTAAAAACTTCAAAGAAAATTTTATTGATCAAAATATAGCATATAATATTAAAGAATTTGAAAATTCACGAAAGAGAGAATTGCTGAATTATAAAACATCAGACACTGTAAAATTTTCAAATCAAAACAAATACATTTTTTTGTTTAAAATACATATTATTTATTTGTAAAAAAGAACCATAATACAATATATTTTGGATGAAGTTTTACTTCTAAATGTGTAATGCATTTTTCAATATTATTGTTTAAACGTAAAATGACAATATAAAAAAAAAATTCTCGATTAATTAAAAAAAAATTAAAAACCAAATGGAAATGGATACTTTTCACCGATCAAAATATTCGAAAATTTCCGAATTTGAAAAATTAAAAAAATAATTTTTTTATTAAATATTATTTATTTATCAAAAATACGACAGTGAAATATTTTGATTGATGAAATTTCTATTCAATGTTCAATGTATTTTTTCAAAAATTATTGTTGAATTTAAAATTACAGTAATTAGAAAAAAATACAACTCAATGAAATTTTTTTGTTTGGAAATGTGCACATTATTACTATTTTTTTAATTCAAACAATAATTCAAAAAATACATGAAACATTTTTAACAAAAATTATCCATCAACATATAACTCTATTTTATTTTTTTTAATTAAAAACCTTTTAATAAAACTCTTTAATTATTTAAGTTCGGGAATTTCATAATTTGGGATTTTTTGTAATCTATTTATTTTATTTTCAGTATATTCGAAATATCAAAATTAAAAGGTTTTGAATCTTAAACCATTTAAATTCTAAAATAATTTTTTTAAATAATATACCAAAAATAATAATATTAATCAAAAAATAAAACTCGTAAATAAAAAAATAATAAAACTACCGAAAAAGTTTATCAACAAAGTTGAAATATTGCGAAAGTGTAAAATTAATTTTTTATGAAAATTTGAAAAGATTTTAAATCAGTTCAAAATATTTCCAATAAGAAAAAAGAATCTTGAAGATCTTATCCTGATTTTTTTCAATTTTTGAAACACTAAAGACTTTAGGAATATAATTCAGGAACAAATTTGAAATATTCCGAAATATAATTTAACTAAACTATAGAAAATTTCAGGAATTTCAAATGACCGTTAATATTGAAATAACAAAATTTTAAATTCCTGAGCAAATAAAAAATAATTTGATACTTTTTATCTGTTAAAATACTTGAGAATGAAAAATTCCGAAAACTAAAATTCCCACATAATAAAATTCCAGAATAAAATTTCGACAGAAAATTGCCGAATTTATACAATAAGACAATTTTTATTATGAATAATATTTATTTATTAAAAATACAGTGATCAAATCTTTTTATTGGCAAAATTTTTTTTAAACGTTTGAAGTTTCTAAAATTACTGTTTGAATTTAAGCATCGATTTAAGAAACATATTTAATTAATTAAACTTCTGTAATATTAATTAAAATTCTGTAATATTAAAAATTGTTTGGTTAATTTCATTATTCGGAATTTTATTATTAGGAAACTTTATGCTTGAAAAATTTTATTAATAAGGAGTTTTCGAGCTCGTGAATTTTAGTGCCGGAAATTTTATTTTTCGAGATTTTCAGTCATTCCATTGAAAAATTCCCGAATTTAAACAATTAATCTTTTTTTAAATAAATATGATGTATTTATTAAAAATACAATGATTCAATATTTATAAAAACAAAAGATTTTTCATGTTTAAAGTTTCCTAAAATTATTATTTGAATAACAATAATTAAGAAATGTATATTTCATTATGGTACTTGTAATCAATAAAATATATTTATAAAAAAAATCGCAATTCTTTAATTTCGGGAATTTTTCAATTTAGCAATATTCTGTCGAGAATTTCATTATTGGGGAATATTCCAATTCGGTATTTTTATTATTTTCGAATTTTATGTTTCGGAATTTTTCAGTCGTCCCAGTTATTTTAAATACAAACAATAATTTCAGACATTTTTAAGATTAAAAGTAATTTTTTTATAAAAATATTTGATTATTGTTTTTTTTAAATAAAGAAATAAAATTGAAAAAATTTCAATTATTAACATTCAGGAATTGGAAAACTCGGGAATAAAAAATCTCTCGAAATTATAAAATTGCCGAAATATAAAAAAATCGGGACTGAAAAATCCTGAAAAATCAAATTCTTGATGCGGTAGTAAAATTGGAAAAATTGGTAGTAAAAATTGGAAAATTCCGGACAGAAAATTAAATCTTTACAATTAAAAATTTATTAATTATAAAATTAATTTTTCATTTCTTTATATTCGGGAATTTTAAAGTGTCCGGAATTTTATTTTTCGGAATTTTCCAATCATTCGAAACATTTCATTTTAAATCACTTGAAATTTGTTTAACATGTAAAATAGTTTCCAGAAATTTTTCTGGAATTTTTCTGGTCAGTTTCTTTGAAATTGACATTATTCGTTAATTTTCTCTGCCGATAATTATTTCTTCGCCAAAAAAATTATGTCATCCCCCAACTAAAATCTAGAAAAATAAAAAATAGGGACGATTGTAAAATCCCGAAAAATAAAATTCCCAAATAATCAAATTGTCGACAAAAAATAGCCAAATTATAAAATATTAAAATTGAACTATTCCCAAAATTAAACAATTACAATTTTTCCAATAAATATATTTTATTGATTACAAACACAATAACGAGATATGATTTTTACAAATTATTTTTTAGGCCGGCAATTTTATAATTAGCGAATTTGATTTTTCGGGATTTTTCAGTCGTCCCAAAAACTAAATCAGTAAATAAATAAATAAATAAAAAGAAAGTGGATTAAAAACTGTGTTGATCTTTGAAATTCTCTCCGCCAGGAGGGGCGAATCGAATCGAAGCTGCACTGAAAATGAAAAATACAAGATGAAAACTGGTTATCCTTTGTGCAACAGACATCAGACCAACCGGACAGGGATACCAGTGGAATAGGAAAATAAAAAAACGACTGATTAGCAATAAGCACGTTTATTTGTTCCCCTTTTTAAATTAACCGGCTGCTTAGTCTCTCTCTTAGTCTCTTTTATGTACAACGTCGTACGATTCTCATAATATTAACTAACGTCTCGCTTGGATAAAATTCATCTAAAACGCAACTCTTCTTGCTTCCTATATCAGCAATTATTTATTCTCTTTTAAATCTCTTTTGATTAGTCACTGAGTGAGTATATATCAGAAATTTACAATCTGACAAAAAACATAAGAAAATATGAGAACTTAGGAAAATATATAGTTAGTGCTAATTTTGTACCAGCTTTTTTGCTTTAGAGCCCAGACCTCTCTCTCTCTCTCTCTCTCTCTTTCGCCCATTCTTTCTTTCTCTTTCGCCCATTCTTTCTTTCTCTTTCGCCCACTCTTTCCGAGCTCTAACAATACTTTAGCGGAATTATTAAAATTTAGAACATGTCCATGTCTAGCTGGTCCAAGTCATTATAACTAACAATAGGCCTTGAAGCTGACTCCGGAGCGATTCTGAAAACATTATTTCAACAAATACAGTTTAAGGATTCAATCAAAAATTTCAAAAAAAAAAAAATAAATAAGATTAAAATTCAATTTGCAGTTTCAATTTACTCACAAGGGGAACCCCTACATCAGGCCTAGAGTTCTTAAATTCCCGAGAATTTAAGTTCAGGTTACATAACCAAAAATATGACAGAATTTAAGAGAATTTATGATTTTTAACAATATTTTTAGTGTTCAGGTTAATCAGCGGTTGAATATAAAATATTTTTGAGCTCAGAAATACTCAGAAATTACAGTGTTTCATATAAAAATTTTAAAATTTTCAAATACATTAATTTATTTCAAACAAAAGTTTTTTCTACTTTAAAATAAAACTCTTTAGCAAAATAATGGAATTTTTAACGTTATAGTTGAATATTCAACCTGAAAAGACAAATTGTCAAGAAAAAAGTGTCATAGTTTTGATTTTAATGAAAAAAGAATGAAATTTATAAAACAAAAGAAAAGAATTTTTTAAATATTACTGCTCAACAAAAAATTAATTTTCCACAAAACTGATGCACTTTTACGCAAAAAAAGGAAATTTCAAACTAAAAATTATTTTTAACAACAACAAAGAAACGCGAATTTTTAACTAAAATATATCAATCTTAAAAAAATGGAAAAGTTACATTTCATGTTAAAAAATTAATTCTAAACTAAAAAAAAAAGAAGTATTTTCCACTTAAGAGTAGAATTTTCAACCAGACATAAGCCTTTAATAAAAAAATTTCACAATGTAACTTAACGCTTTTTTTTTGACCCAAGTAGTTAAATTTTCAATTAAAAAAATGTATAACAAGAGAATTAAACTTTTAATCAGCGAGATAACTTTTCAAATTAAAATATAAATCTTTAACAAAAAAAGTGATTTCTTAACAAAGCGATTCAACCAAATGTTTTAAACAAATTAGTAGAATTGTCAATGAAATTTCTTCTGTAACAGATGGAGTTTTAAATAAAAAAGATCAATTTTCAAAAAAAATAGTTGAACTTTCGGTTGAAAAAGATTTTAGTCAAGTTTTCAATATCAAACTATGAATTTTTTTAAAAGAAATCATTTTTTCCCAAAAAAAATGAATTTTCAATCCAAAAAGACAAATATTTTTAATAAAAAAAAATTGTTGAATTCTCCAGCAAATAGTTGCATTTTTATCAAAAAATATGAAATATATCGTAAAGCAGAAGAATTTTTTATTACAAAAAAAGTTGAGTTTTCATCCAAAAAATATTCCAGTTAACTCAGTAAATTCTCTTTTGAAATTTATTCTCCTTGTTTAAAAATTCTTCTTTTTAGTTAAAACTGTAAGTGTTCTAATTAAATAATAATAATTTTAATCAAAAATTCATCTCTTAGGTTGAAAATAAAATTTCTTAGCTGAAAGTTCAACTCTTTTGTTCCAAATTATTTTGTTGAAAAATAAGCTGTTTGATTGAAAACTTGTTTTGTTTTTTCATAAAAAGAAAGTTTTTGCCGTAAATTTAAATATTTTGTTGAATTTTTTTTTGTTTGGTTGAAAATTATCCAGTTCCAGTTGAATATTCCACAATTTTAGTTAAAAATTCATCTCTTTGGTTAAACAATTATTTTTTAACTCAAAATTTATTTACTTAATTTTTTATTATAAAATGATTAACTTTTTTGTTCAAAATTCGTTCTTTTTTTGTTGAAAATTGATTTTATAAATTAAAACATAATTATTTCAGTTTTTGTTGACAATTTATCTTTTTCTAGTAAAAATTAATTTTTGTTGTTGAAAATTCAACTATTTTAGTTGAAGATTCATTGTTTTAGTTGAAAACTCATCTTTTTTGCATAAAATTCAACTACTATTCCTGTTGAAGATTCATCATTTATGTTCAAAATTTACCAGTAGGGATAAAAAAATTTGTATTTCAAAATGTAATTTCCGTTTTTTGTTGAAATTTTTCTTTTTTAGTCCAAAATTCATCTATATCGTTGAAAATTAATCTTTTTGTTTTAAAATTAATCTCCTTATTTTTTTCAAATTTATATCTATCAAATAGTTGCATTTTTATAAAAAAATAGGAAATTTATTCAGAAGCAAAAGAATTTTTTTTACAAAAAAAGTTGAGTTTTCATCAAAAAAAGATTCCAGTTAACTCAGCAATATCAAAAATTGAATTTTTGTAACAAAAAAATAAAGCTTCTACGAAAAAAATTGAATTCTCAATGCAAAAAGACGAATTTTTTCAACCAGAAAGGATGAATTCTCAACCAAATAGTTGAATTTTTTAAAAAGAAAGGACATTTCTTTTAAAACAAATGCACTTTTTTTAAATATGTATTTTCAAAAAAATGTTTAAATTTTCACACAAAAAAGATTCCAGTTGACTTTTCAAGATAAAAATACGAATTTTGTAACAAAAAATAAGTTTCTACAAAAAAAAAAACTAAATTTTCATTAAAAAAAAGACGAATTTTTTCGACCAAAAAGCATGAATTTTCAACAAAATTGTTGAATTCTCAACCAAATAATTGAACTTTTATGTATAAAAAAAGACGAAATTTCTCTTAAAACAGATGAATTTTTATCCAAGGAAGATGAAATTTGTACTAAAAAAGAGGAATTTTTAATAAAAAACGACAATTTTTTAAAAAGTATTTTAGTACACTTTTTAATGCCAACATTTAAATTTTAAACAAAAAGTAAATTTTGTACGAAATGATTCAATTCTCAATAAAAAAGAATTTGCAACGGAAAAAAGTATGGCTTTTTGACAAATAGTTTAATTTTTAACCAAATACTTGCATTTTGATCAAAAAACGATTTAATTTCTGCTAAGGCAGATAAACTTTAAAATAAAGAAGAGAAAGTTAAAAAAAAGAGTTAAATTTTCAACCAAAAAATTAACGAAAAAAAAAACTGGAATTTTCAACAAAAACAATTTAATTTTTAACATAATAATGAAATATTCAACCTAAAAAGAAAAATTGTTAACAAAAAAGTGTCATAGTTTATATTTTAATAAAAAAAGAATAAAATTTATACAAACAAAGAAAAGAATTTTAAAACCAAAAAGACGAATTTCCAACAAATTAAAATTTTTCAATCAAAAAATATATAAAACTTTATCTAAATTATTGAACCTTCAAACCAAAAGACAAATATTCCTTACAAAAATGCAATTTTTAAACAAAAAAAAAAGACTGTTCAACAAAAAATTAATTTTTCACTAAACTGATGAATTTTTACGCAAAAAAGGGAAATTTCAAACTAAAAGATAATTTTTCTTACAAAAAAAAAGCGAATTTCTTTCATTTTCTGTTAGAAAATTAATTCTAAAAAAAAAAAGAAGTGTTTTCCACTAAACAGTTAAATTTTCAAATTGACATAAGACTTCAATAAAAAAAATGCACAATGTCGCTAAACTATGACCCAAGTAGTTGAAATTTCAATTAAAAAAAATTAAATCAAGAAGATTAGTTTTCAAAAAAATAGTTGAATTTTCTGTTGAAAAAGATTTTAGTCGAATTTTCAGGATCAAACTATGAATTTTTTAACAAGAAATAATTTTCTACCAGAAAAATGGAATTTTTAATCGAAAGAGGCGAATTTTTCACCAAAAAGGATGACTCTTTAACAAAATTGTTGAATTCTCTAGCAAATAGTTGCATTTTTATCAAAAAATATGAAACTTATCTTAAATGAAAAGAATTTTTTATGACAAAAAAAGTTAAGTTTTCATCCAAAAAAGATTCCAGTTAACTCAGTAGCATCAAAAATGGAATTTTTGTAACAAAAAAAGAAGTTTCTACGAAAAAATTGAATTTTCAATCTAAAAGGACGAATTTTTTCAACCAAAAACAATGAATTTTTAACAATGTAGATAAATTTTCTACCAAATAGTTGCATTTTTAACCCAAAAAGGTCCATTTTGTACTAAAACAGACGAATTTGTAATAAAAAAACAAATTTTTTTATGATAAATGTAACTCTGGTTGATTCTTTTGAGTGAAAATTTAAATATTTCTTTTAGTTTACAAATTCATAATTTGGGGTTGAAAATTCAACTTTTTTTCTTTTTATAAATTTTTTGTTTTGAAATCCAACTATTTGGCTAAAAATGCATCTTTTATGACAAAAAATTAATTTTTTTATTAGAAATTCAACTGTTTGGTTAAAAAATAATTTATTTGGTTCAAACCTCACCTTTTTTTTATTGAAAATTAATATTTTGGGGTAAAAATACATTTTTTAAATTGAAAATTTAACTATTTGCTTGAAAATGAACTTTTTTTTGAAATTTCATATTTTCGGGTTGAAAATTCAACTTTTTTTCTTTTTTTTTTTAAATAAATTTTTTGTTTCGAAATCCAACTATTTGTTTGAAAATTCATCTTTTCTTGACAAAAAATGAATTTTTGTTTTTATTAGAAATTTAACTATTTGGTTAAAAAGTTATTTATTTGGTTGAAAACTCACCTTTTTTATTAAAAATTAATCTTTTGGGGTAAAAATACATTTTTTAAATTGAAAATTTAACTATTTGGTTGAAAATGAACTTTTTTGTCGAAATTTCATATTTGTTCTGTTTAAAACCCTTTTCCAATTTTTTCTTAAAGTTCAGTTTTCAAAATAAAAAAATTATTTAAAATTTTTACACGAATATAAGAAAAATCACTTTTTTAAAACCTTTGTCTGATCTTCGAAACCTTCAAATTTTTCCTTCATTTTTTATTTATTCTGCAAAATTAACAAAAATTGCCTTAAAATCTATCCGATTCTTCTTTGACTATTTTTGAAATCTTCTACAATCTTTTTAAATAATCTCTACAAATTAATTTTTCGAAATAAAAAATTATTTGAATTTCTTTTAGGAACCTGAAAAAATCTCTTTCATCTTCGTGAAACTTTACAAAATTCTTAAAAAATCTTTAAAAGTTTTAATTATTTGTGAATCGTTTCAAACTTTTTGAATATCTCTTAAACTTACTCAATTTTTTTCTAAAATTATGTAATATGGCAAAATTTTCCAATTTTGCTTTAAAATCTTTCACGCTTTTTAAAGAATTTAGGAATTAATTCAAAATGTTGTGTGATATTTTTTCGATTTACTCCTGAAATTCATTACAAAACAATCATTTTAAGATTTCCCATGAATTTTAGGAATTTTTAACTAAAAAAATATCAATCTTAAAAAAATGGAAGTTTTATTTTCTGTTAAAACATGAATTAAAAAAATATATATATTTTTCACTAAACAGTTAAATTTTCAACCAGACATAAACCTTCAATCGAAAAAATAAATTAAAAAAAATTTAGTTTATCTTTTTACCCAATTAGTTGAATTTCTAAAACAGATGAAGCTTTAAATCAAAAAGATCAATTTTCAACAACAACAAAATAGTTGAATTTTCGCTTGAAAAAGATTTCAATGGAGTTTTCACAATCATAATATGAATTTTCAAACAAGAAATAGGTTGAAAATAATTTTTTTTTTTGTTAAAAATTCAACTTTTTGATTGAAAATGAACTTTTTTATTGAAACGTTGGTTTGAAATATCTGAAATGTACAAAAATCTTTAAAATTTTCACAAGAATTTTAGGAAAATTATATTTGTATAACCTTACAAACTAATAAACAAAAAAACTTATGAAATGAAGTTATTTCAAAATGTTATTTTGTGTTAAAAAATATTGTACTTTTCAAACCGGAAAACTGCTCGCATGCTTTTCTTTTTCCTCAATCAATTAAAAAGTTCTATTTTAGTAAAGTTTTTAAACAAAAAATTGCTTCAAGCTTTTTGTTTTCATTTCAAAAAAATGTTTAAAATGAATATTTTAGCTTGATTTAAATAAATTTAAGTCAATTGTAACAAAAAAATATTAATAAAAAAAAATGCCAGCAGTAGGAATCGAACCCGGATTTTCCGGTTACAAGTTCTCGCATCACGGTCTTTGGCATATAGCAAGTTTGGTCAATTAAGGAATTTGAAGTTTATCACTTTAATTTTACTCTCGAATTTCTTTAATTTCTTCTAATCCAATCCAGACAAAATTCCGCACAGTGTAGGTTCCCCTGGTCAGATTTTAGACTTTTTCCTCTTACCGTCCTCGGTTGAAACCTCCACGGTTAGAACGAGGCATGCCGAATCCAAAACCTCCACCGCCTCCTCCGCCGCCGTAACCACCCCCGTAACCACCTCTTCCGCCGCTGTAACCACCGCCGCCTCCTCCGAAACCACCGCCGAATCTACAAACACAACCAAATTGATCATTCGAAAGATTACATTTTTATTTTCATTTTCTTGACGAGGAAGCTCTTGTTTAACGATAACAGGCCTGCCAGTTTCCGCTTGAAGATTCCTCCGCAATTTAAATTTGCGTTAATTTCACAGGGTTACATTTTAAATACTCAAAACTGAACTACAAATTGAAACAGTAAGAACATTTAACTTTTCTTTTAAATTCAAACGTTCATCCTCAATTGCAAGTTTTCAATTTCGACGAACTCGATCTTAACCCATAAAGGGCACACATCCGTAAAATTACATAAAGAGCATACTGGGTGTTAAACACCCAAGGATATTCAAAGGTGTGCTGTGACGACGGTATTGGATAGTTTTTTACAAAAAAATTAATTAACGATGTTTAATCTATCTAGTTTAAGGAAAACAAGGGTTTACAACAGTTTTTGAAATTTAAATTAGTTGAAAAAATACTTTTTGGAAAAAATTAAAAAATGACTTCTTTCACTGTAAAATTCATAACTTTTGAAGTTTTTGATATGTTTACTTAAAGTTTTACTTAAATAATCCCGAGATATTGCGCTTCCAAAATAAAATTAGTCTGATAGTGTTCGTTCCAAATCAGATATTTATTCAAAAAAAATAAAAGCTTCAATTCAATGAAACACCATACTTTGCGTGATTAAACGATTTGATTGATCTTAAACTGCGTATAAAAACGATAAAAATAAAAAATATGTGAAAATGACATAGAAAAATAGGTTTTCAAGTCATTTGTTAATCTGGCGCCGTATGTTCCATTTTCTTGAATTTAGTACGTTTTGTTAAAGCGCAAATATGTCGCTGGGTCTTTTACACCCAGTATGCCCTTTAAGGGTTAAAATTGCGAAATTAAAAACGGTTTCACTTTTAAATACTAAATTTCTTTTCAAGTTTAGTTTCAAGCTCTTTTGTTGACAAACTATTAAATTTTTAATCCATCCGAAGACATGAATTATAAAAATGAAAAATTATTTATAAATGGAAAACATGCAGAAGTAAAAATAAAAAGTGGAAAATAGGCAAGCATCGGACTCACTTCAGAGATAAAAAAAAACCAGTTCAAATAGTGTCCAAATTTGAAAAAAGAGTGTCGTAACATTTTGCAAGTTTTAAATTTATATGTAAACCAAAATTAAGAATCTAAAATAAAGTAAAATATGCTTTATTTGTTAAGCAAACTTTACAAAAATGTAACTGAATTTTTTTTTTGTACCAACACATTTTTCTTTGCTTGAAAATTCAACTATTTTACATTGATCTTTTTGGTTTAAAAATTCATCTTGTTTTGAAGCAATTTCACCTTTTTATGGTTAAAAATGCCTCGCTCTGGTTAAAAAAGATTCTTTTTCTGTCAAAAATTAACATTTTTGTTGAAAATTCAGTTGTTTGGTGGAAAATGCATTTTTCTATAGCCAGAAAATTAAACAATTTGGTAGAAAAATTAAATATATTATTTAAATTTGATGTATTTTGTACAAATTTGTCTTTTTTGGTAGACACTCCATTTTTTATGAAGAATATAACTGTTTGGTTGAAAATGAATCTCTTTTAGTAGAAGAATTAAGGATTTTTTTTTTTTGAATTATCGGCTATCACAAGTTTCTGTTAAAAAATGGATATTCTCAAGTTGAAAATTCAAAAATTTGGTATATAATTAAACAGTTCAGTAGTAGAAAATTCGTTTTTCTTTATTGAAAATTAATTCTTTTGAGTGAAAATTTAAATACTTCTTTTAGTTAAAAAATTCATATTTTCGGGTTGAAAATTCAACTGTTTTTTCTTTCATAAATTGTTTTTCAAATCAACGTTTTGTTTAGAAATCCAACTATTTGGTTGAAAATTCATCTTTTCTTGCAAAAAAATTTTTTTTTTTATAAATTCAACTATTTGATTAAAAAGTGATATATTTTGTTGAAAATTCACCTTTTTTATTGAAAATTAATTTTCTGGGGTAGAAATAAATTTTTTGAAATCGAAAATTCAACTATTTGGTTGAAAATGAACCTTTTTGTTGAAATTCCATATTTTCGGGTTGAGAATGCAACTATTTTGTACAGAACATTAGTCTTTTCGTTTTGAAAATTCATCAGTTTTATAGAAAATTAAACAACGTGATAGAAAATTACATTGTTTTGTAGAAGATTATTTTTTTTTTTATTAAAAGTAAATTTTTCTCGTTTAGAAATTTAAATTTGGTTAGAAAAATTATGCCTTTTGTTGAAAATTTGTCTTTTTTGGCAGAAAATTAATCTTTTTAATTTGAATATCAATTATTTCTTTAAGAATTGACGTACTGTGTTGAAAAATCTTCTTTTTTGGTAGAAAATTCAAATATTTGGTCAAACATTTATGTATTATATTGACAACTTTTTTTTTGTTGTAAAAATAATTTTTTTTACTGAAAATTTAACTATTTGGTTTAGAATTGTTGTGTTTGGTTGAAAACTCATATTTGTTGGTAGAAAATTCAAATGTTTGATTAAAAATTTAAGAATTTTGTTGACAACTCATCGTTTCTCGTAGAAAATTAATTTTTTTGTTTGAATTTTCAATATTTTACAAAAATTTATGTATTTTTTCGAAAATTCATCTTCTTTTGGTAATAAATTAATATTCTTCGTTGAATTTTTAACTATTTGGTTAAAAATGTATGTATTTTGTTGAAAATTGTTCTTTTCTGATAAAAAATTAATCTTCTTGGTAAAATTTTAAATATTTGGTTGAAAATTTCTTCTTTTGGGTAAAAAATTATTTTTCTAACTGAAAATTTAACTGTTTGGTGAAAAAAACAACTATTTGATTGAAATTTTATATTCTCGGGTAGAAAATTCAACTGTTTTTCATTCAAAATTCGTTAATTAGCCAGGGAACATCACTAATTTGGTAGAAAATTCAACTATGTGGTAGGATATTCCACATTTTTGTAGATAATTCGTTTTTTGTAATGACAATAAATTTTTTTCAGTTTAGAAATTCAACTAGTTCATTAAAAAGTTACGTATTTTGTTAAAAATTTGTCTTTTCTTGTAGAAAATTAATCTGTTTGATTGAATTTTCAATATTTGATTAAAAATGTATATAGTTTGTTAAAAAATGTTTGTTTTTTGGTAGTAAATTAAGCTTCTTGGTTAAAAATTTATTTATTATATTAGCAAGTTCTTCTTTTGGGTAAAAATTAAGTTTCTTAATTGAAATTTTATATTCTCCGGTGAAAAATTATATTGTTTTTTTTTTTTTATAGAAAATTCGTCTTTTTTCTAAGAAATTTAACAATTTTGTAGAAAATTCAAGAATGAAGTAACAAATTAAACTTTCTTGTAGATGAGTCAGTTTTGTCGAAAATAAATTATTTAGTGTATAAATTTACACTAATTGGTTGTTAATTTATGTCGTGTGCTGAAAATTCTTCTTTTTTGGTATAAAATTAATCTTCTTGATCGGAAAACTTAACTATTTGAATAAAAGTCTATGTATCTAAAAAAAAATCGTCTTCCCTTCGAAAAACTAATATTCTTGATTCAAAATTAAACTATTTAGTTAAAAATTAATGTATTTTGTTAAAATTTTGTCTGTTAGGGTAGAAGATTGCTTTTCTTGTTTGAAAATTTAATTATTTAGTTAGAAAGTTCTGTATCATGTTGAAAATTCGGTGCTTTTTGTACAAATTTATATTTTTGGTAAAAAATTTATTTTCTGTATTAAAAATACATCTTTTTGACAGAAAATTTAACTATTTGGTTTAAATTGAACTATTATCTTGAAGTTTGATACTCTCGGATAAAACATTTATTTATTTTCTATAGAATATACGTCCTGTTTCTGAGATATTCAGCAATTTGGTAGAAAATTAAGCTTTTTAAATGATAGATTCCACTAATTTATGAAAATTTATGTAGTTTCTTTAAAATTCATACTTTTTTGTTTAAAAATTAATCTATTTTGTTAAAATTTTGCCTGTTAGGCTCGAAGATTATTTTTTTGGATTGAAAATTCAGCTATCTGGTTAAAAATTGATGTATTTTATTGAGGAATTGAATTTTCTAGTAGAAAATTAATCGCCTGTATTAAAAATTCACTTTTTTATTGTTGAAAATTTAAATATTTGGTTAGAAATTTAATTTCTTGCAGAAAGCTCATCTTCTTGATTAAAAATAAAACTGCTTGGTTAAGTATTAATCTGTTTTCGTTGAGGATGAGCATTCAATTATTTTCTTGCTTAAAATATTAACTATTGCAGTTTTTTTTTATTGAGAATTATTCTTTTTTCGTTGCAAAATGAACTACTTAATTAAAAGATGAAATACTTTTTTTTTTTTAAAAACCCCCAGAATAAATTCACGAAAAAATGGAGACAAATTTTCAAGTAAATTGTGAAAATAATTTCTTCAGTCTGATTTTATTTCGAAATAGTAGCAAAATAGTGTGATCCCTTAAAAAAAAGGTGAAATAGTGCCAACAGTGTGGTGAATCCAAGGCCTCTACATAAAATAAAAGTAATTTTATCTTAAAAAAGTGTGACTTCCTGGCAGCCTTGTTTGTGATAGCAACAAGAAATCCTTATATATAAATAAAAAATAAAAAATAAAAAAGTGTGAAAGAAGATAATTCAGAGTGCAAGAAATAAGTAAAAGAAAAAGTGAAATTGAAAAAGTTCACAAGAATGAACGAGTTAATTCTAGATAGTGAAATTTGATTTTTCAGAAGAAGAGAGTAGATATGCACAAGAAATAGAATTTGCAGGCAGAAGAAACAATTCAAGATTACGAAGACTACCAATCAGAAAACTAAATTTGAGTAATGAAAGTCTCACCATCTGATTTTATCAATGAAAAAACAAAACAAAACAAAAAATCGATTTTTTCTCAATTATCAACCGAAATTAAAAATTAACTTGCAACTTTTCCAAGATGGTGCAACTTTCACTGAAAAGTCAGAAAGAGAGAGAGAGAGAAAGAGAGAGAGAGAGAGAGAGAGAGAGAGAAAAGAAGACTTCCTGCACAAGAAAAACGGTCAAATTATTATTTAAAAACTCGCTTACGTTTTTCGGGATAATGGTAGCTGTACGATTCCGGTAGTACTGGTAAATCAATCGAAAAAGGAAAATGGTAAAATTGAGATATCAAGTTATCCTCCAAAATTAATTCTACAAAATGTTAATCTCCTTTACAAACGAAAAAAAAAAAAAAAAAAAAAAATGAAAAAACCTACACCCGAGTAGATATTATTCGACTTTATTCAAAACTTGCCAATTGCTTAGTAAAGATGAAATGTTAGTTTCGAAGAACAGGCCTCACAGTCCCCATGGGAAAAAATATAGAGACCAAAGGATACTTTTTGTCACGCTCATAGGCTACTTTTTTCAAAAGAATTCAAACGAATTGGGAAAAATGCTAAAAAATCAACAACAAAAATCCATTGATTTCCGTGAAAATGGATTGAATTTACAGGAATTTAAAATCAAAGAGTAGAATTTAATGAAATTCGTAAAAATTCAAGGAGAATTAAAAAAAATAATCAAATGAATTGAAGACAATTAAAAAAAAACTTAATTGAATTCAGTAACTTTGAAATAAGATTAGAAAAAATTCAAGGGAATTGAAAAAATTAAATGAAATGCCTCAGAATTCAAGGTGAATTTAATAGACTTCAGGATCAATATGAATTCAATATAAATTCATAAGAATTCAAATAAATTGGAATAATTGTAAGAATCGAAAAAAAATCGACTTGATTTACAATAAATGTTGATTGAATTTAGAGAAATTTAAAAGAAATGAGAAGAATTGGATGAAATTCATCAAAAATGAAGGTGAATTTAAAAAAAAAATCAAGTGAATTGAAAATAATTCAAAAACATGAAAAAATTAATTGAATTAGGTAGAATTGAGTGAATTTGGAAGCAAATTAAAAAAAATTCAAAAGAATTCCAAAGAACTTCAAAGAATTCAGGCTGAATTCCAAGAAAAATGTCAAATCCTTTCAAATCTTTGAAAACCTACTAATTTGTAACAACAAGAAGCGACGTATGATTACAGAAGAATTCAAGATAAATTTAAAAGAATTCCAATAAATTGGAACAATTTTTTAAATCCAATAAAATTTGATTGATTACAATAAATTTTGAGTCAATTTAGAGAAATTTTAAAGAAATGAGCAGAATTGAATGAAATTGATCAAAAATCGAGCTGAATTTAAAAAACATCCAAATGAATTGAAGACAATTTAAAAACAAACTTAATTGAATTCAGTAACTTTGAAATAAGATTAGAAAAACTTCAAGCGAATTCAAAAAATTTGATGGGATGCTTAAGAATTCAAGGTGAATTGAATAAACTTCAGGATCAATTAAATAAAAACTTTTTAAAATTAAAAAAAAAATTCACTGAATTAAGTAGAATTAAGCGAATTTAGAAGTAAATTTAAAAAATTGAAGCGAATTCCACAGAATTTAACAGAATTCAGGGTGAATTCCAAGAAAATTTTCAAATCCTTTTAAATCCTTAAAATTCTACAAATTTCTAACACAAGAAGTGACTAATGATCGCAGAAGAATTCAAGATGAATTCAAAAAAATTGAAAAAAATGGAACAATTTTAAAAACAAACAAAAAATTGCTGGATGATAATAAATTTTGAGTAAATTTAGAGAAATTTAACAGAAATGAAAAGAATTAGAACAAATTCATAAAAAATCAAGCTCAATTTAAAAAGCAATCAAGTGAATTGAATTGTGTAGAATTAAGTAAATTTAGAAGTACAATAAAAAAAATTGAAGAGAATTCCAAAAAATTTAAAAGAATTCAGGGTGAATTCCAAGAAAAATTTCAAATCCTTTCAAATCTTTTAAAACCTACTAATTTCTAACACAAGAAGTGACTAATTATTGAAGAATTCAAGATAAATTCAAAAGAATTCAAAGGAATTTGAACATTTTTTTAAATTACAAAAAATTCGATGACATTAAATCTTGAGTGAATTTACAGAAATTTAAAAGAAATGAAAAGAATTGGATGAAATTCATGAAAAATCAACCTCAATTGAAAAAGCAATCAAGTGAATTGAAAACAATTCAAAAACATGAAAAAATTAATTGAATCGGGTAGAATTGAGTGAATTTAGAAGTAGATTAGAAGAAAATTCAAGAGAATTCCAAAGAATTTAAAATAATTCAGGATGAATTCCAAGAAAAATTTCAAATCCTTTCAAATCCTACTAATTTTTAATTCAAGAGGTGACTAATTATTACAGAACAATTTAAGTTAAATTCAAAAGAATTCAAATAAATTGGAAAAATTTTTGAAATCGAAAAAAATTGGATTAATTACAATAAATTTCGAGTGAATTTAGAGAAATTTAAAAGAAATGAAAAGAATTTGATGGAATTCATAAAAAAATCAAGATAAATTTGAAAAAGCAATCAAGTGAATTAAAAAAATTCAAGAGAATTGCAAAGAATAGATCTTAAATTGTCGGTATACTGGTATACTTTTACTAACATCAACTAAAGAATTCCAAAGAATTTAAAAGAATTCAGGATGAATTCCAAGAAAAATGTCAAATCTTTCAAAACCTACTAATTTCTAACACAAGAAGTGACTAATTATTGCAGAAGAATTCAAGATAAATTCAAAAGAATTCAAAGGAATTGGAAAATTTTATTAAATTAAAAAAAATTCGATGACAATAAATCTTGAGTGAATTTAGAGAAATTTAAAAGAAATGAAAAGAATTGGATGAAATTCATGAAAAATCAACCTGACTTTAAGAAGCAATCAAGTGAATTGAAAACAATTCAAAAACATGAAAAAATTAATTAAATCGGGTAGAATTGAGTGAATTTAGAAGTATATTAAAAAAAATTCAAGAGAATTCCAAAGAATTTAGAGTGAATTCCAAGAAAAATTTCTAATTCTTTCAAATCTTTGAAAACCTACTAATTTTTAACACAAGACGCCACTAGTCATTACCGAAGAATTCAAAATAAATTCAAAAGAATTCAAATAAATTGGAAAATTTTTTTACAAATGAATTGTAAAAATATTTGAAAATCTCTTCAAATTTTAGAAAAACCCTACGAAATCCCTCATGCCTTGCGAAAAATTATTTGCAATTCATTAAAATATTAAAATCCTTTAAAAACTTGAAAAACTACTGAAACAAACAAAAAATTTCTGGGAATCTATTTAAGTTTCTTAAAATATTTCAAATCTTTTAATATCTTTTGAAAGGCTGAAACTTTTCAAAACACTTGAAAACGCCTCAGAATCTTTTATAATATCCTCAAGTATTTCGAATCCTTTTATATCCAATTAAATGACTGAAATCAATTAAAAATTTCTTTCTAATCTTTTAAAAGAATCCAAATTATTAAATTTTTTTTACATTTTTCAAAAAATTGTAAAGCTCTTTAAAATGCCAAGGAAATTACAAAAAAAAAAAATAAGTTAAAATATTTCAAATCCTTTAATAATTTTATCAAATGACCTCCAGGATCAATTAAATTAAAACATTAAAAAAAAAATAATAATAATAATAAATAAATCAGCTGAATTAAGTATAAAAAAGTAAATTTATAGAAATTCATGAGAATTCCAAAGAATTCAGGATGAATTTCAAATCTTTAAAACCCTACAAAATACCTCACTTGTAAAGAATAAATTCTTTGAATGCACTAAAATATTGTAAAATTCCGTGATATATGATATTTTCTGAAATCATGGAAAATATATTAAAATACATTGAGAGTTCTAAAATTTCTTGAAATTATTGAAATCCTCGGAAATCTTACAAAATAACGTGAAATCTTTTGAAAATATTTTAAAATCTCATACGTCCTCTAAAATCGTTTCACATCGTCGGAAATTCTAGAAAATTATTTATCCTAAAATATATCAAATGCTTTAAAATTATTTAAAATTAATTAAATTAATAATAAGGAATATATAGGGACCGGTCTACGTGTGAGGCCTGGAAGAAATAAAAAGAACTGCGCAATGTGTTAGAATGTTGAATGCTTAATCTATTATATCGAAATTGCTAACAAAATAGAAATCAAATTTGATAATTTAATGACTGCAATTATTCTTCTATTAAAAAAATATATAAATAAATAAATGAATAAATATATGTACAAATGGTCGTAAAAGTTTTGAGATTGATTAGTAAATCAAACTTACCCAGAGTTGAAGGAGGAGAAACCTTCGCGTGCAGCTTCTCGGACAGGAGCTTTGTTTCCCGGATGTTCCGGAAGTTGAGGACGTTTTGGATCCTTCAAGTAGTTGTTGAAATATTCTGCCTCGGCTTTCACTTCCGACACTTTCTCCGCGTGCTTATTGCAAATGTGCTTGCGAATGTAGTCGGGACCCTTGAATTTCTTGCCACTCAGAGGACAGAGCCATTTGTCTTTCGAGAGTTCCTGGGTATTGGCCTGGACAAACTTCTCCACCTCACTGCCAACCAATATAAGAATTGAACAATTGCATAAATTTTTTTTTTTTAAATAATCAGGGTGGCCATTATTTTCTAAATTTTCGACTCCCGGATTTCTCCCAGTAAGTATTCATGATTTCTCGCGGTTTATAAAAAAATTATAACGCTCTTATTTTCCAAATTTTCGTCTCCCGGTAAGCATTCATGATTTCTCTCGGTTTATAAAAGAATTATAACTCTCTTATTTTCCAAATTTTCGTATCCCGGATTGCTCCCGATTCTCTCGGTAAGCATTCATGATTTCTCCCGGTTTATACAAGAATTAACTCTCTTATTTTCTAGATTTTCGTCTCCCGGATTTCTTCCGATTCTTCCGGATTTCTCCCGATAAGCATTCATGATTTCTCCCTATTTATAAAAGAATTAACTCTCTTGTTTTCTAGATTTTTGTCTTCAGGATTTCTTCCGGTAAGCATTCATGATTTCTCCCGGTTTATAAAAGAATAATAACGCACTTCTATTCTAAATTTTCGTCTTCCGGATCTCCTCCGATTCTCCCGGGAAACATTCATGATTTCTCCCGGTTAAAAAAAGAATTATAACTCTCTTACTTTCTAAATTTCGTTTCCCGATTCTCCCGGATTGCTCCCGATTCTCCCGGTAAACATTCATGATTTCTCCCTATTTATATAAAAATAATGACGCCCTTATTTTCTAAATTTTCGTCTCCCGGATTTCTCCCTTTTCTCCCGGGAAACATTCATGATTTCTCAACGTTAAAAACAGAATTATAACTCTTTTATTTTCTAAATTTTTGTCTCCCGGATTTCTCTCGATTCTCTCGGATTGCTCCAGATTCTCCCGGTAAGCATTCACGATTTCTCTCGGTTTATAGAAGAATTGTAACGCTCTTATTTTCTAAATGTTCGTCTCCCGGATTTCTCCCGGTAAGCAGTCATGATTTCTCCCGATTTATAAAAGAATAATAATGCTCTTATTTTCTAAATTTTCGTCTCCCGGATTTCTCCCGATAAGCATTCATCATTTCTTCCGGTTTATAAAAGAATAATAACGCTCTTATTTTCTAAATTTTCGTCTTCCGGATTTCTTCTGTTTCTCCTGGGAAACATTCCTGATTTCTCCCGGTTTATAAAATAATTATAACGCTCATATTTTCTAAATTTTCGTCTCCAGGATTTCTCCCGGTAAGCATTCATGATTTCTCCCTGTTTATAAAAGAATTATAACTCTCTTATTTTCTAAATTTTCGTCTCCCGGATTGCTCCCGAATCTCTCGGTAAGCATTTATGATTTTTCCCGGTTTATATAAGAATTAACTCTCTTATTTTCTAAATTTTCGTCTCCAATATTTCTCCCGATAAGCATTCATGATTTGTCCCTATTTATAAAAAAAGTAACTCTTTTATTTTCTAAATTTTCGTCTCCCGGATTTCTCCCTATTCTCCCGGGAAACATGCATGATTTCTCACGGTTAAAAAAATAATTATAACGCTCTTATTTTCTAAATTTTCGTCTCCCGGTTTTCTCCCTATTCTACCGGAGAACATTCACGATTTCTCCCGGTGTATAAAAGAATTAACTCTCTGTGCGAAACCCACGGTTTTTTCACACATATTATCAATTGCGGAAGTCACTAAATATAAGAAAACCATTTGCAAGAAATTGATTGACTTTAAATCATATAATAAGAAGGATAAGGAAATTTTTGTGCCTAATAAATGAAAATTCAGGGATGCGATTTATTGTATACTAGCAGTCGAAGTGCTAAAAATTAAAAAATTTTAATTTGATTGAGAGAATCCCGAAACTAGTATGATTTTAGATTGAAATTTTGAAAGTATAACAATGTCAAAATGTTAAAAACTGAATAATTGAAGATTCAAGATTTTGGAAATTGGGTCATTTAAAATTCAGAGGAATTGGAATTCATTGTGACCGTTTTAGTCGAAGAAAATAATTCCCGGCCATTTACCGGTTCGCAAACATTTTTCCCGGTAAATAAAATTTAAAATGCGAACTCTATTGTAAAGATTTTTCCATTTAAAGTAATAAAAGCTAAAAGACCAATTTAAGCATTTAAAGTGGAACTCTTGAATTTTAAACTTTGAAAATGGAAGTTTAAAAGTTTTTCAATTCAAAAATTTTGTATTCAAATGCTCAATAACTTACACATACAAACTGGAAGGTACTGACACTTTTCAATTGAACAATTTTAAATGAAATGAGGATAAACTGCAAAATTCCGAATTAAAAAAATTCATACATTATAGAGTTAAAAAATTTTGATAAAGTTCCAAAAATACAAATCCACTCTAACATCTTCAACACTCAGAATTAAAAAATCAATCAATAAATTTTTTTAAATTTGAAAATTATATTATTAAGTAATTTTAGGCTAGAAACCAGAATCAAAATATTTTTATTTTTAATAGTTTAAACATCCTTGAAAAGCTTTCAAATTTTATTTCAAAATCTTGAGAAATCTAGAAGTTGTTTTAAAACTTTTTCAAATAATCTGAATTTTTTCTAAAACTTCAAGAAAATCCTGCAAATTAAAAAAATGGCTTGAATGAATGACTTATGTGTGTGTGCCGACAAAATTCGACTATTCGTACAGAAATTTCGGTGCAAATATCCACTACCTAATTTAAAAGAAAATGTCAATTTTTTCAGATTTCAAACAAAACTTTAGAAACTTTTTAAGAATTGTGAAAAGGTCCAAAACAATAAAAAAAATTTCTTAATATTCGTAGGAAAATTGAAAATGATTTTTCATATTGAAAAATTATTTTAACAGAATATTTCAAGAGATTTCAAGAGATTTCCAGAATTGTCGAAAAAGAACCTGGAAGTTTTTAAGGATTTTTTTTTTAAATCTGCAGGATTTTCTAAAAATTTGTAAATAGTTAATACAATTGCAATCGCACCTTCACATTTTTTAATGACTAAGACTTTCGAATTGAAACAGTAAAAATCTGGAAATTCCTAAACTTTGAACGAATTTAGAATCGTTTAATCATACAATTAGTGTTTAGTTTTTAAAAGTATAGATAAATTAAAAAATTATTCATTTATTTATATTCACAGTTGCTAATATAATACTGTTTTTTTACCAAAAATTTTCAACTTCAAACGCTTTTAATTTTTAATTGTGTAAGTCTTCAAGACTGCAGTTTAAAATTCTTTAAACTAAAGATAACCGTTTAAAAATAAAAATCTAAAATAAAGAATTTTTAAAGTAAAAGATTTATGAATAATGCTTCGTAAACTGAATGTTGTTATCATAATTGAAAACGGTTTCAATTCAACTTATTATTTTAAAAACTGTTGTTTGTGTTTTTTTTTCAAATTTAAACCACGTCAAAATTCTCAATTTTTAAGTGAAAATTCATAATTTTCAACAAAATAGATAAATTTCCAACAAAATAATTGAATTTTATACTAGAAAAAAAAAACACAAGTTTTCAACAAAAAATGGAAGTTAAATTTTTAGTTAAAACCATTAATTTTCTACCAAAATAATAAATAAATTTTCAGTGAACCTGAAGAATTTTCAACCAAAATTATGAATATCTAACTGCCATGAATAAATTTTCAAATAAAAACATTAATTTGGAAACAAGAATAATTATGTACTAAAAAAAACAACGAATTTTCAACAAAAACATAAATTTTCAACCCAATAGTTCAATTTTCATTTAAAAAAGATCACATTTCAACGTTGTTGAAAATTAGTCTTTTCTGGTATAAAATGAATCTTCTTGATTGAAAAATCAATTATTTTGTTAAAAATTGATGTATTTTGTTTAAAATTATTCTTTTATGGTCTTAAATTAAACTTCTTGTTTAAAAATTCAACTAAATGGTTAAAAATGATGTATTATGTTAAAAATTCTTCTTTTGGGTAAAAATAATTATTTGTTAACTGAAAATTTAACTATTTGGTTGAAAAATTAACTCTTTTTATAGAAATATCGTCTTTTCGTCTTGGAAATTCACCATTTTGGTAGAAAATTCCAACTGCCTTGCAGAAGATTAGTTTTTTTATTGAAAATAAATTTTCGTAAATTAGAAATTCAAATATTTAAATAAAAAGTGACGCATTTAGTTGAGAAATCGTCTTTTCTGGTACAAAATTAATTTTCTCAGTTTAGAATTAAATTATTTGGTTAAAAATTCATGTATCTTCTTAAAAATGCATTTTTTGTATAAAATTAATCTTCGTTTTTGAAATTTCAACATTTATAATTAAAAGTTTATGCATTTTGTTGACAAATCGTTTTTTCTGGTATAAAATTGATCTTTTTGGTTGAAATATCAATTATTTATTAAAAGTTGAAGTATTTTTATGAAAATTATTATTTTTTTTGTAGAAAATTAATCTTCTTGGTTAAATTTTTAACTGTGGGATTAAAAATTTATGTTTTATGCTGAAAAGTTCTTTTC
>NC_046658.1:158254916-158260072 GCF_010883055.1 Belonocnema kinseyi | reverse complement strand
ATTTTGTTGAAACTTCATCTATTTTGGTAGAAAATTCATCTTCTTATTTGAAGTTTAACATATAATTAAAAATTGATGAATTTTGTTGAAAAATCGTTTTTTCTGCTACAAAATTGATCTTTTTGGTTGAAATATCAATTATTTGGTTAAAATTGATTTCTTTTGTTAAAAATTATTCTTATTTGGCAGAATATCAATCTTCATAGTTGAAAATTCAACGATTTAATTAAAAAATGATGTATTATAAAAGTTCTTTTGGGTGAAAACAATTCTTTTTTAACTGAAAGTTTAACTATTTGGTTGCAAAATGAACTTTTATGTTAAAATATTATATTTTCGGGTTAAAAATTTATCTCGTTTTCATAGAAATATCGTCTTTTCGTTTTGCAAATTCATCAATTTGGTAGAAAATTTCACTGCCTTGTAACACATTCTATTTTTTTCATTGAAAATAAATTTTCTTATTTTAGAAATTCAAATATTTGATCAAAAAGTGCTGTACTTTATTCAAAAATCGCCTTTTCCGGTAGAAAATTAATCTTCTCAGTTGAAAATTCAATTAATTTGTTAAAAATTCATGTATCTTGTTAAAAATTCGCCTTTTTCCGTATAAAAATACTATTCTTGTTTAAAAATTCAATCATTTAATTAAACATTCAACCCTTTTGTTGAAAGCTCATGTTTTGTCTATAACATTCAATATTTTTGATGAAATATTTTGTCCTTATTAACAAAAACATCTTTTCCGGTTGAAAATTCGTCTTTTTTGTCGTCGAAAATAGCGTCTTTCGTGTCATTTTTAAAGAAATAGTGGCAAAATAGTCTTATAAATGAAAAAAAGCAATAAATAAAAAAAAAGTCAAATAGTTGTGTGAATAGAATGATGAGTCCGAGACCTGCAATTGTATAATTTTTCCTTTACAATTGAAAGAAATCAAATTAGATTAGAAAATTCAACATAAAATTAACATTAAATTTTACGATTTTGTTGGAAATTTGTTTTTGATTGGAAATTCATCTCCTTTGGTAGAAATTTCCTTTTTTTGTGTAAAATGGAACCGCATGATTGTAAATTAATCTGCTTTGGTTGAGGATTCAACTATTTTAAGTTTAAGTTTAAAATTAACCTTTTTTTTTAAATTCAACTGCCTTTTAAAACAAAAAATTTGACTACTAAATTCTTTCTTATGGATCGAAAATTCAACTTTTTTATGTTAAAAATTAACTTTGTGGTGGAAAATTCAACAGTTTTCTGAAAAGGTAATTTTCTTTTCTTGAATATTTAAACTATTTGGATTAAAATTCCATTCTTTTATTAAAAATTCGGCTTTATAACTTAAAAGTCCAAGGATTGTTGGAAAATTCTTCTTTCTTGGTTGATTTTAACTGTTTTTTTTATTCTTAATTAAAATATTTTTTATAAAGAATGCAATTACTTGTTTGAAAGTTGAACTACTTTGACAACATTTTTTTTTATTTCAAGATTTTTAAGTTTTAAGTTAAAAATTCGTTATTTTTTTGACTAAAACTTATAATTGTCCCAACTGAATTTTTTTTTTTTTTTTAAATTAAAATCTTTTCGGTAGAAGACAGTTTTTTTTTGTTGAAAATTGATCTTGTCGGGTTTCAAGGTCAACGCATTTCTAAAATTGTTCACTTTTATTTTAATTTGTTTTTAATTTTTAATTAAAATTATTTTTTGGTTGAAATATTAAATTTTTTTGTACTGAAAAATCAACTTTTTAGGTGGAAAATTCTAGTTCTTGGTGTAACTACTTTCTTAAAAGTTCATTTTTGTGGTTGAAGATTAACCATTTTATTTGAAAATTCGTTTATTTTTTTGGACTTAATACTAATATCATGAAAATTTCATCCTTTTAGTTTAAAAATTAATTTTTTTATATAAAAATATAAATGTTTTTTTTTTTTTTTGATGAAAGGCAATCTTTTTTTGGTTGAGGATTCAACGATTTTATTAGAAATTCGTCCTTTTTGGTTCAATGTAACTATCTTTGCAAAAAAATCTTTTCTTTTTTAGAATACCAACTATTTATTTTTTTGTCGAGAACAGGTACTAAAATTTTTCAATGTAAACAAATATAAATCCATATTATCATTCTCAATGCTCTAAATTAAAAAATCAATCAATGAACTTTAAAATTTTCAAAATTATATAATTTTAAGGAATTTTAAACTAGAAACATCGAATATTGAAAAATTGAAAAAATTTTAAGTGACCACTTCTTAAATTAGATTTTCAATTATTTTCTTTTTAAATAATTTAAACATCCTTGGAAACCATCAAAATTTTATTTCAGAATCTAAAAGTTGTTTTAAATTGGTTTTAAAATTAAAATTATTTTGGAAATTTTTTCAGAACTTCTAAAGATCTGTCAAAATTAATAGAATTTTAAAAATAATTTTCAGAAAATCCTGCAAATTTTAGAAATTTTCTTTACAATTTTGATGTATAAATAACAATTGAACATTTATTATTTGTAGGTAAAATTTGAGTAATTTTAAGAGATATGTAGACGTTTTGAAAAGATTAAAACTTAATGAAATACTTGAAATGATAGTCTAATATAAAACAAAATGTAGATTTTCGCAGATTAAAAAAAAAAATTATTCTTTTCAAGAATTGTGAAAGGCTTCAAAATAAAAAAAAAAACATTTTCTTAAGATTCCTAGGAAAATTAAAAATAACTTTTCATTTTGAAAAATTACTTTAAGAGAATATTTAAAAAGTTTGTCAAAGATTTAAACAAAATTGTTCAAATTTTTTCTACAAAAGTTCATTTGTAAATTATACATCGAAATTTTAAAATTTCCCTTACAAATTGGGCATTTTTCAAATACAACAATTAAAATTGTAACGTTCAAAGTTTAAAGGCTCTCTTCGAAATTCTAAATTTTTTAAATTGCTAAATATTCAATAATTAATATTTTTTTAATTAAAAATTTCAAATTGAATGGGTTAAAAATGGAATATTTTAGACTGAAACAATATTTTTAATTTAATAAAATCCTTTAATTAGGAATATATTACTATGAAGTTATTTTGAAGTTGAAAATAGTTAATAAACATTCAGTCACAATTTCACCTTTGTTTAATTCCTTTATTTATTTATTAAATAAAAATCTTTTTTATTCAAAATTTTCAACATCAAAGGCTTTTATTTTTTCAAGTCCTTAAAAAAGCATTTAAAAATTCTTTAAATAAAAAACGTAAGCTTAGAAATAAAAATTTTTAATGGAAAATTTTTAAAGTAAAAAATTTTTAAATCACTCAATGTCTAAATAATATAATTGAAAAACATAACAATTCAACTAATTATTGAAAAACTGTTAAAATCGATCGCAGACAGATTTACCTTCTACAAATTTGTCAAATTTCATCTTTTTTAGCTTGAAAATTGATCAATCTGGTCTAAAATTCAACAATCTGGTACAAAATTAAACTGTTTTGTAGAAAATTTTACTATTTCTTATTGAATATTAATTGGCCTAATTAAAAATTTAACCACTCCACTGTTTTGCTTGTTAAAAAATGATATTTTTTGGTTAGAAAAATTAAAACATTTAGTTATAAAAAAAAAGGTTTAAAAACGACAAAAATATAAACTTAAAATAATAAAAATAAAATTTGAATTAAGGGCATGTGACACAGCTAAATACCTACATTACCGACCACAATTTTTCAGTTCACTGAATGTTTTTTTTTAACTTAAGAACTTTTTTTTATAAATAAAACATCGAGCTGAAACATTGGAAAATGTATTAGAGTACAATAAAGTACGTTTAGGTACTGCATTTTGGTAGGAACTTCACTGAAAATTTTATCTTTTTTCTGAACCTCGACATTTTTTGAACGTTCCAACTTTTTTTATACATAAAATATCGGTCTCAAACTTTGAGAAATGCAAGAGCCGAAAGAAAACTACGTTCAAGTACAAAGCTTAATAATAAAAGATGTAAAAAAAAATATTTCAACATTAAATTCCAACGGAATCACCCGGTAACGTTGTACACGAAAACACGAACTCTCTAGAGCCTCGTCTAGTGGCCGCCAGGTTTCGTATTTTCGTGTACAACTTTACCGGCTGATGCCGTTGGAATTGATTGTTGAAATATATTTTTTACATCTTTTATTGTTAAGCTTTGTACTTAAACGTAGTTTTCTTTCGGCTCTTGCATTTCTCAAAGTTTGAGACCGATATTTTATGTATAAAAAAAGTTGGAACGTTCAAAAAATGTTGAGGTTCAGAAAAAAAATGAAATAATTTTCAGTGAAGTTCCTACCAAAATTCAGTACCTAATAATACATTACATTCGTCCCGTGTAATGTATACTATTTTTCTTCCTATCCGGCCGAAAATTCGTCGTTTAGTTAAAATTTCCAATCAAAAACGCGTGAGACACGTAAGACTCGTCTGCTATGAAGTCGCGGCCATGTTTTTATTTCCTTCCCTGCAGCTAAGTCAGCCGACATAACCTACGCGTAGCCAGAAGCATGATATAATTTATTATATGGCAGAAAACAAGAAGCTGAAGAAGCGAAGGGTTTTCCAGCAGCCGCTAAAATTTACGACCCGAGCGAAGCGAGGGTTGTTTTTTAAAATTTTTTTTTAATTTAAAAAAATTTTTAAAATAGATAAAATTTTGATTTTAATGCCAAAAATTAAGAATAATTAAATAAATAAATAAATTAATTTATTAAATAAATAATTATATTAATACAATATTATTAATTATTTATTAAGATAATTGACGAACAGTCACTTGGATTCATAATTGTAAGCAAGACTAATTTAATACTTCAAAACGGAATAACTGTCCATACGAACACCTCTCGTCGTAACAATTTAGCTTACAATAATAACACATAACAGTTTACTACATAATACGCAAATATTATGTAGTAAATACGAACACCTCTCGACTTTTCGTTTCAACAAAATCAAAAAAATTCAGCTTAGGTTAGAAATCCTCATGGTCGAGAGTCGAGATAGCAGTGTCTATACGATTCGTTAGATGGCGCGCAGGGCGGGAAGGTATAGGCGAATTGTTTGGTTTGAATACATTTCGCACTATGTTGAAAATATGGCCAAAAGTAATTGCGTAGAAAGATCCTTGATCCTGGACTCCATTAGGTT
>NC_046658.1:158252941-158254816 GCF_010883055.1 Belonocnema kinseyi | reverse complement strand
GTTTAAAAATGGAGGAAAGAAAAATTTAAAGTAAAAAAAAAAAAAAAAAAATGCCCACCTCGCACATTCTGTAAAAATTTTGATTCATATTTCTTAATTTCTTTTTAAAAAATTTGTTGTTCCTTTTTATGAAAATTTTGAAAATGTTGAATTTTTACTTAAATTTTTGAGAAAGCTTTAACTTTTTGAATTTTTGTCTGATTGAAAAAATTTACTTGAAATAGTTTCTAAACATATTTGATATCTAATGAAGAATTTAATTGAAATTTCCAACTCTCAAAAAAATAGTTTTATCTATTTTTCTGAAAATTTTCAAAAATTTCTAAAAGTATATAACTTTTCTAATTCTCATCGAAATTAAAAACTTTATTCAGATAATTTGCAAGTTCTTCTATCCACCTATGAGAAACTTTTGAGAAAAATGTCTAAAATGAACATTTTTTCTTCTTCAAATCTTAAAAATGCCCTAAATTTTTTCATTTTCGTTGAAAATCTCTGATTAACGAACTTAACCTTCATTCTGAGAACCTTTACAAGTTTATCAAAGGCTGACTCAATTCGACAAATCTCTCAAAAGTTAGCGTCGCTACAAAATTCAGGTAACTGTACATACAGACAAACAGACAGACAGACACCGATAAAATTGTAAATTTTCGGATTCTCTGCATGCCGAAAAAAAAAAAAAAATGCTGAAAACAAAAAAAATCCGTAAATTATTTAGTATATATTTAATTACCTTCATCAAGACTGGATCCCTTTCAATTGGGCCATCAGCGTCTCCACTGAGTTGACCCTCCTCGTGATCCCCAGACATGCCCAGCAATTCTTCCTCTTCAGCCGAAGCTTCCTCGATCAGATAATCCGTGATGTTTTTCAAGACTGGATTCTTCGAAGAAAGTCCAAAAGCCTGGCAAAAACATCCCAAGAATTAGTCGTTAAAAACAATAACTAGAATGGGAAAAAACAATTCTTTGACAAAACTCTCACAGCCTGCTCAATTTCCATCGCGAGCTGATCCGACGATTTAGCCTCCTTTTTCTGATCGTCTTTCAACTCCTGCTCCTTTTTTTCATCCCAGAGTCCCACACGATTGTCCAAATTGTGCACAATTTTTGCACTCAATTTAATGTCCTGTCTGACAACCTGCTTGTGAGCTGTCATTCCATTGACTGCGCGAATACGCCGGGAAAGATCTCGGTTTACGATCGCGCCAAGTTCACAATCTCGCAGCTATTTTTATCAATTTTTCGGTATTAATATTAATATTTTAATTATTATTAATATTCTTCAGCATTGTACATATTTCAGAGTCGAAAATTCTTTTGAAAGAGGGGAAATAGGGGGGGGGGGGATTATTAGAGAAAATAAGAGAATAATAGGGGCAGCAATTATCTTAAATCAAACTAATGCAGGTACTACATTCCTAAGATTTCAGGTCGAAATATGTTGCATCTTCAATCAAATAATTTTATTTTTTACCCAAAGAGATGAATTTATAACCTTAAAAATTTTTTTTTTTCAACAGTTGAATTTTCAAGCTAAAAAATAAAACTTCGAACGTTTCAAAAAGAAACTTCATTTAGTAACAAAATAGGAAAATTTTCAACTCCCAAAAAACTATCTCTCAAGAAAATAGTTGAGTTGTCAAGCTAAAAAAATAAGAAGTCGAGCGTTTAAAAAAAATATTTGACTTCTAAATTCGTAAAGTTGAATTTTCAACAAAATATTAAATTTTTAAAAAAGTTTCATTTTAAATCGACAAACATAATTTACTAACAAAATAGTAAAATTGTCTACTCTCAAAAAAACTAATTTTCTAGAAAATTGTTGAGTTTTCAAGCTAAAAAAATAAAAAGTCGAGCTTTTTAAAAAAAC
>NC_046658.1:158246488-158252841 GCF_010883055.1 Belonocnema kinseyi | reverse complement strand
TAAAGGTTTTTCTTCAAACGCTCGACTGTTTCGTTTTTCAGCTTGAAAACTGAACTATTTTGTTGAAAATTAGTATTTTTGAGGTTGAAATTTTACTATTTTATTAATAAATTATGTTTGTCAGTTGAAAATTCAACTCTTTTCTTAAAAATTCAATATTTCGGTTGAAAATTAATCTCGTGTGTGAAGATTCAATTGTTTCGTCGAAAATTCATAATTTTTGGTTGAAAATGAACTTGTTCAAAAGATCATCTTTTAGGGTTTAAAGGTCAAATGTTTTATTAAACGCTCGACTTTTTCGTTTTTCAGCTTGACAACTCAACGATGTTGTTGAAAATTATTATTATTTTTTTTTTTTTGATATAAAATGTTACTATTTTGTTAATACATTTGTTTTATAAAATGTTACTATTTTGTTAATAAATTATATTTTTCGGTTGAAAATTCAACTCTTTTGTTAAAATTTTTTTATTTTTGTTGAAAATTAGTCTCGTGCTTACAAATTCTTTTTTTTTTTGGTTCTAAAAAAAATTGTTGAAAATTCCTCTTTACGGTTTAAAAATTAAAGTTTTTTTTTAAACGCTTGATTTTTTTGTTTTTCAGCTTGATAACTCAACTATTGTGTTAAAAATTATTTTCTTGGGATTTAAAATATTACCATTTTGTTAATAAATTATGTTTGTCGTTTAAAAATTCAACTCTTTTGTTAAAATTTAAAAATTTTTGTTGAAAATTAGTTTTCGTGCTTGAAAATTCAATGGTTTGGTTGAAAATTCATCTTTTTTTGGTTGAAAATGAACTTGTTGAAAAGTTCATCTTTTAGGGTTTAAAGGTCAGATGGTTTATTAAACGATCGACTTTCGTTTTTTAGTTTGAAAACTCAACTATTTTGTTTAAAAAAATGTTTTTCAGAATATAAAATGTTACTATTTTGTTAATAAGTTATGTTTGTCGGTTGAAAATTAGTCTCGTGTGTGAATGTTTTATTAAACGCTAGACTCTTTCGTTTTTTAGCTTGACGACTCAACGATTTTGTTGAAAATTATTTTTTTCTGAGGTTGAAATTTTACTATTTTGTTAATAAATTATGTTTGTCGGTTGAATATTCAACTATTTTTAAAAAAATTTTAGTTTTTGTAGAAAATTAATTCTTGTGCTTGAAAATTCATCTTTTTATTTATTAAAAATGAACTTGTTAAAAAATGTATCTTTACGGGTTTAAAAATTAAATGTTTTTTTAAACTCTCGACTTTTTAGTTTTTTAGCCTAAAAACTCAACTATTTCGTTGAAAATTATTTTTTTTTGATAGGTTCCAATTTTACTATTGTGTTAATAAATTGTGTTTTTCGGTTGAAAATTCAACTATTTTGTTAGAAATTTAACATTTTTGTTGAAAAATAGTCTCGTCTTTGGAAATTCATCTTTTTATGGTTAAAAATGAACTTGTTGAAAAGTCATATGTTTTTTTAAACGATTGACTTTTAATTTTTTTAGCTTGAAAACTCTACTATTTTATAGAAAATTAGTATCTTTGAGGTTTAAAATTTTACTATTTTGTTAATAAATTAGGTTTTTCGGTTGAAAATTCATCTTTTTTTGAATGAAAATAAACATTATGTTGAATATTCATCTTTAAGAATTTAAAAGTCAAATTTTTTTCGGCTTGATAATTCAAATATTTGGTTTCTGGTTGAAGTTACATTTTTTGTTTAAAAATTGGACCATTTTGTTAGAAATTCATCTTTGTAGGTTAAAAATTTAATTATTTTGTTGAAAATTCCACTATTTTGTTCAAAAGTCATATTTTTTAGTCAAAATCTCAATTGTTTTGTCGAATATTTCTCTTTTTCAATAGAACAGTTGTCATTTTTTATTAACAATTCATCTTCTTTGACGGAAAATTCCTGTGTGTTTTTTTTAAATGAACTGTTTTGCAGAATGAATATTCCAATTTTCTTGTTAAAAATTCTTTACTCTTGGTCTTCTTTTTTTAGTCCAAAATTCAACTGTTTTGGATTGAAAAACTATCTTTATTCGTTGGATATACAATTTTTTTGTTGAAAATTGAACTCTTGGGTTTCAAAATTCAATTATTCGGCTTCTGGTTGAAGTTATATTTTTTGTCTTAAATTTGAAACACTTGTTTGAGAATGCAACTTTGTAGGTGGAAAATTTAATTATTTTCTTGAAAATTTCAGTATTTTGTTAAAAATTAATCTTTTCGGGTTGATTTTTATTTTTTTGCAAATTCACCTATTAAATTTTTGTTTGAAAATGCTATTGATTTGTCGAACATTCGTCTTTTTGTACAGAAAATTCACCTTTTTTAGTGGAAAATCATCTCTTTTGCTTAAAAATGAACTTTTTTGTTGGAAATTCAAATTTTTGGGTTAAAACTTCAACTGGGTTTTAAAAAAATTCATTCTTTTTTTCTTACAAATTTTCCAAATAGTGTTGTCTTCTTTTTCAATTGAAAAGTCTAGTATTCTATTTTTGATGCAGAATTCATCTCCTTATGCTAAAATTGCAATTACTTTGTTGAAAACTTAATTATTTGGTTGAGAATTTATTGGGTTAAAAAGTCCCTTTTTTGGTCGAAAATTCAACTTTTATGTTGAACATTCGTATTTTTTTATATAAATTACGTTATGGATTAAAAGATTCTCCTTTTTTGGTGGAAAATCATCTGTTTGGTTGAAAATAATTTTTTTGTTTGAAAGTTCCTGTTTTTGGTTCAGAATTCATATGTTTTTTATGAAAAATTATAGTATTTGGTTAAAAATATAATTATTTGGTTAAAAAATCGTGTTTCTTCGTATAAAATTCATCTGGTTTGTTTAATATTTATTTTTTTCTGATAAGAATTCGTTCTTTTGGATGGAAAATTTATCTTTGTTAAAAATTAATTTTTTTAGTTGAAGGTTTATCTAATTGGTTAAAATTTTGTTTTTGGTTGGAAGTTCATCTCATTTGGTAGAAATGTCATTTTTTTATGTTCAAAATGCAACTGCTTGTTTGAAAATTAATCTGTTTTGGTAGAAAAATTGTATTTTTTGTTTGAATATTGGACGCTTTTGTTGAAAATTTATCTTGTTTATTTTGAAAATTTAATTAAGTTCTTGAAAATTCTACTATTTTTAAAAAAAGTCATCTTGTTTAGGAAGAAATTTCCACTGTTTTCTTGAAAATTCGTTTTCTGGATAGAAAAATCGTCCTTTTTGATCCATAATTATTTTTTTTATAGAAAAATCAACTTCTTTTGATAAAAATTAACTTTGTCTAGGAAAATTGAACAGTTTTCTGAAAAATTCATCTTCTTGACTTGAATATTTAAACTATTTGGTTTAAAATTTCATTATTTTCTTGAAAATTTGTTTTTCTGGATAGGAAAATCGTCCTTTTGGATCGATAATTATTCTTTTTATAGAAAATTCAATTTTTTTGTTAAAAATTAACTTTGTGTTGGAAAATTCAACTGTTTTCTGAAAAATTCATCTTCTTAACTTGAATATTTAAACTATTTGGTTTAAAATTTCATTATTTTCTTGAAAATTCGTTTTTTTGGATAGGAAAATCGTCCTTTTGGATCGATAATTCTTTTTTTTTATAGAAAAATCAATTTTTTTGTTCAAAATTAACTTTTTTTTGAAAATATCAACACTTTTTTGAAAAATTCATCTTCTTGACTTGAATATTTCAACTATTTGGTTTAAAATCCCATTATTTTGTTGAAAATTCGTTTTTCTGATAGAAAATTCTTCTTGTTGTAGAAAAATCCACCTTTTTTTAATTAAAAAATTAACTTTATGTTTGAAAATTCGACAGTTTTCTGAGAAATTCATTTTCTTTACTTGAATATTTAAACTATTTGGTTTAAAATTTTATTTAAAATTCGACTTTATTACTGGAAAGTTCAATTATTGTTTGAAAATTAAATTGTTTTTAGTGAAAATTTATCTTCTCGGGTTTCAAAGTCAACGGTTTTCTAAAACATTCGACTGTTCAGTTTTAAGTTGAAAATTAGTTATTTTTTTCGATTGAAACTTAATTGTCTTAACTAAAAATTCAATTATCTGATTGAAAGTTTCAATACTTTGTTGATGAAAATTCGTTTTTGGTTGAAAATTCATCTCTTTTGGTGAAAATTTTCTCTTTTTTTTTTAATAAAAATGCAACTCTGACTAAAAATTAAGATGTTTTGGTTAAGGATTCAAATTTTTTTTCTGAAAATTTATCGTCCTTGGATGAAATTAACTGTGTTTGATTAAAAATTAAAATCTTTTTCGGTAGAAGTCATATTTTTTGTTGAAAAGGAACTTTTTGGTTGAGAATTTAATTGTCTACTGTAAACTTCGTCTTTCTGGCAAGAAAATTAAACTATTCGGTTGAATCTTCACCTTTTTTTGCTTAAAGTTTAATATTTTCTATTTGAAAATTCGATCATTTGGTTGAAAATATACTTTTTTTTTTAATTGATCTTTTTGGATTTCAAAGTCAACACGTTTCTAAAACTTTTCACTTTTACTTTAACTGTTTTTAATTTTGAATTAAAATAATTTTTTTGTTGAAATATTAAATTTTTTTTGCTGAAAAATCAACTTTGCAGGTAGAAAATTCTAGTTATTGGTGTAACTTTTTAATTGAAAATTCGTTTTTCTTTTTTATGTAAAAAATTCATTTGTTTTATTAGAAAATTAATTTTTTATATAAAAAATATAAATGTTTACTGTTTGGTTGAAAGGAAATATTTTTTTGGTTGAGGATTCAACTATTTTATTAGAATTTCGTCCTTTTTGGTTCAATTCAACCATCTTTGATTTAAAATAAAAATCTTTTCTCGTTTAAAATACCAATTATTTATTTTTTTGTCGAGAAGTATATGTTCATATGTTTTGACTTGAAAATTCAACAATCCGGTACTAAATTAAACTGTTTTGTAGACAGTTTTGCTATTTTTGATAGAATATTAATTGGTCTAAGTAAAAATTTAACTACTCCACTTTTTTGTTTGTTCAAAATTTATATTTTTTGGTTAAAAAATTCAAATATTGAGGGAAAAACAAAAGTTTAAAACCGACAAAAATATCAAGTTAATTCAAATAAAACTTGAGCTAACATCACCTCTATTGTTCAAAATATTTTGATGAAAATGTACGTAACTTATTAAAAATGCGTATTTTTTTTGTATAAAATTAGTTTTCTTCTTTGAATTTTCAATTTATGATTAAAATTGTATAGATTCTGTTGAAAATTCGTCTTTTCTGTTTGAAAATTAATCTTCTTGGTTGAATTTTCAACTATTTCAATTAAAAATTTATGTATTATCTTGAAAAGTTGTTTCTTTTGGATAACATTTTTTTGTAACTAAAATTTTAAATATTATATTTTTTACTTTTATTTTAGCTTTACAATTTCAATTTAATATCTGAATGAATTTTATTTAAAATAATAATAATAAATAATGCCCATATTTTTCGCCTATTTTCGTGAAAAATCATCCTATATTTTCCCTGTTTCGAGATAATTTTGGTCTCTGAAATCTGACATAATCCGAATGTTTTTTCAGGTTTTGGACAGACTCATTTTGTATTTGAGGATAGTACATTCCGTGGATTACTACAACCACTGCGAATATCCAAACGAGGACGAAATGCCAAATCGGTGTGGAATAATGCACGTGAGAGGACCGCCACCTGCTGCCAAAGTTTCGAGTACCGAATTGTCCGAGTACTGTCGAAATTTCGAGGCGAAAATGGCAGCTTTCCTGGCACCAATTGCCGCTGTCACTGCTGACGATTACGAGAAACTTGGCGCCAAAGATGCAGAAGCGTATGTTACATATTTTTGCACTATTTTTCTACTTTTTCCACGCAAAAATTACACGAAAAACACTATTTTCAAATGAAAAAAGACGAATTTTCCACAAAATCTATACAATTTTAATCATAAATTGAAAATTCAAACGAGAAAATTAATTGTATAGAACAAAAAAAAAAAATTCATTCAACTAAATACTTGGAACAATTGATGTGATGTTAAGGGCATGTGACACAGCTAAATACCTATATTACCGACCACAGTTTTTCAGTTCTCTGAATGTTTTTTTGAACCTCAGAACTTTTTTTGTAAATAAAATATCGAGCTGAAACTTTGGGAAATGTATTAAAGTAGAATAAAGTACGTTTTCTTCCTATCTCGGCCGAAAATTCGAGTTTCTTCCCGGCGTATCTTTACCGAAACCTACCGTTCCTTTGTAGGGATTGTGCACAGCGCTCATAGCGCCTATTACAACACTACAAACTGGCGGTTGTACCATGCGTAAGCATAGTAGGGTTCTGCGTTATCCGTAGCT
>NC_046658.1:158233625-158246388 GCF_010883055.1 Belonocnema kinseyi | reverse complement strand
CAAATTTGACATCTAAATTTGTGAAGAATTTTTTAAGAAAAATATTAAATTTTTAAAAAAGTTTCATTTTAAATCGACAAACATAATTTATTAACAAAATAGCAAAAATTGTCTACTCTCAAAAAAACTAATTTTCTAGAAAATTGTTGAGTTTTCAAGCTAAAAAAATAAAAAGTCGAGCTTTTTAAAAAAACCTTGAATTTTTCAAACGTAAATATGAATTTTCAAGCACGAGACTAATTTTCAAAAAAATGTTAAATTTTTAACGAAATAGTTTAATTTTAAACTGACAAAAATAATTTATTAACAAAATAGTTAAATTTGCAAAAAAAACTAATTTTGAACATAATAATTGAGTTTTCAAGCTAAAGAAATAAAAAGTCGAGCTTTTTAAAAAAAACCTTGAATTTTTAAACCCTTAAGGTGAATTTTCAGCAACAAGTTCTTTTTGAACCCAACAAAAATGAGTTTTTAAACACGAGACTAATTTTCAACAGAAATATTAAATTTGTAATAAAATTGGTAAAATTTCAACCGAAAAACATAATTATTAAAAAAATAGTAGAATTTAAAACAAAAAAAAAAAAAACTAATTTTCAACAAACTATTTAAATTTTCCAGCTAAAGAAATAAAAGGTCGAGCATTTAAAAAAAGATTTGACTTCTAAATTCGTATAGTTAATTTTCGAGAAAAATGTTAAATTTAAAAATAATTGAATTGAAAAATAATAATTGAGTTTTCAAGCTAAAGAAATAAAAAGTCGAGCATTTAAAACACAAATTTGACTTCTAAATTTGTGAAGTTGAATTTTCGCGAAAAATGTTAAATTTTTTAAATAGTTTAATTTTAAATCGACAAACATAATTTATTAATAAAATAGAAAAATTTTGTACCCCAAAAAAACTAATTTTCAAGAAAATAGTCGAGTTTTCAAGCTAAAAAAATAAAAAGTCGAGAATTTAAAAAAAAACCTTGAATTTTTCAACCGTAAATATGAACTTTCAAGCACGAGACTAATTTTCAAGAAAATGTTAAATTTTTAACAAAATAGTTAAATTTTCAAACCAAACAAAAAAACTAATTTTGAACAAAATAATTGAGTTTTCAAGCTAAAGAAATAAAAAGTTGAGCGTTTAAAACACAAATTTGACTTATGAAACCGTAAAGATGAATTTTTTAACAAGTTCATTTTAAAACAAAAAAGATGAATTTTCAACAAAAATGTTAAATTTTTAAAATAGTTTAATTTTAAATCGACAAACATAATTTATTACAATTTTAAACCCCCAAAAAGAAAGATGGATTTTCAAGCAAGAGACGAATTTTTAACAAAAATATTAAATTCGAAACTAAATAGTTGAATTTTCAAACGTGAAATATAATTTATAAACAAAATAGTAACATTTTTAACCTCAAAAAAAATAATTTTCAAGCTAAAAAAATAAAAAGTTGAGCGTTTAAAAAAAAATTGCCTTTTAAATCCGTAAAGATGATTTTTTTGAAACAAAAAGTTCATTTTAAAACAAAGAAAGATGAATTTTCAACAAAAATGTTAAACTTTTAGCAAAATAGTAAAATTTTCAACCCCAAAAATACTAATTTTCAATAAAGTGGTTGAGATTTCAAGCTAAAAAAATTAAAGGTCAAGCGCTTGAAAAAAAAAGTTTGATTTTTAAACTCGTAAAGATGAATTTTTTAACAAGTTTATTTTCCACTAAAAAAAAAGAGATGAATTTTCAAGCACGCGACTATTTTTCAATAAAAATGTTAAATTTGTAATAAAATAGTTGAATTTTCAACCGAAAAACATAATTTATTAACAAAATAGTAAAATTTTAAACCTCTAAAAAACTGATTTTCAACAAACTAGTTAAATTTTCAAGCTAAAGAAATAAAAATTGGAGCGTTCAAATAAAAAAAAGTTGACTTTAAACCCGTAAAAATGAATTTTTTAATAACAAGTTCATTTTTAACAAGAAAAAAAAAGGATAAATTTTCAAATACGAGACTAATTTTCAACAGAAATATTAAATTTGAAACAAAAGAGCTGAATTTTCAACCGAAAAACACAATTTATTAACAAAATAGTACAATTTTAAACCTTAAAAATACTAATTTTGAATAAAATAGTTGAATTTTTCAAAAGCTGAAAAAATTAAAAGTCAATCGTTTGAAAAAAAAGTTTCATTTTTAAATTCGTAAAGATGAAATTTTAACAACTTCATTTTCGACAAAAAACAAGAATAAATTTTCAAGCACGAGACTAATTTTCAACAAAAATGTTAATTAAAAAAAAAGTTTAATTTTAAACCGACAAATATGATTTATTAAGAAAATAGTATAAGTTTTAATCTCAAAAAACATTTTTTCTACAAAATAGTTTTCTACTAAAAAGTTGAATTTTTGTAGAAAAATTTAAGTCTTAAAACTAAAAAGATGAATTTGTAATAAAAAAGGTAGTTTTCGACCAGGAAATATTAATTGTAAGCAAAAAAAAAAAATTTTCAACACAAGATTGCAGTTTTCAAGCTAAAAACTATAAAATAGAACACGCTTTAAAAAACATTGGAGTTTTAAACCAATAAAGATGAATTTTCAAGAAAAAGGTTAAATTTTTAACAAAATAGTAAAATTTCCAATCAACAAACCAGATTTATCAACAAAATAGGAGAATTATTAACCTAAAAAGACGAATATTCAACAAAAGATTTGAATTTTTCAATTAAAAATAAAACATCGAACGATAAAAAAATTACTTGACTTTTAAACCCGTAAGGATAAATTCGCAATAACAAAAGTTAATATTCAACCAGATAATTGAATTTTCATGCATGAGACTAATTTTTAACAAAATACTTGAATTTTCAACCGAAAAACATAATTTATTAAAAAAAAAATAGTAAAATTTTCAAACCCCAAAAAAGTTGAGCTTACAAGCTAAAAATTCGAATTTTCTAGAAAATATTAACTCTTAAAACTGAAAAGATAAATTTTGAATAATAAATGTACTTTTCAAACAGGAAAGATGAATTTCAAGCCAAAAAAAAAAAAAAAAAAAAAATTGTCCACAAAAAAGTGTAGTTTTCGAACTAAAAAATAAAAAGTCGAACGTTTAAAAAGACATTTGACTTCTAAACCGAAAAAATAATAGTTAAACTACCAAGCGAGAGACGAATTACTAACAAAAAGATTACATTTTCAACAAAATAGTTGAATTTTTAAGTATTTTTTAACCATGAAGATAAACTGTAAATTAAAAAAATTAATTTTTAACCAAAGAGTTACAATTACAACGAAATAGTTGAATTTTCTTATTGTAATATTATATCAGCTGAATTTTTTTCATTACCCGAATATTATTCAAACTCCAGCAGATTTCTTTGATGTTGACTTGACGTTCAAATGAGACCCAACCACGACGGAACCAACGACGTTCTGGCTGTGGATCTGCTATCGCAACTCTCAAGAATCCAGGAAATCGTTTACACATCTAGAAAAATGTAAACCCTTTTTTACACTATACCCCTTTACAATTTCAATTATTTAACGCAAATTTAAAACGCTTAGAAATTAATAACTTTTTTAATTTCCGATTCTACTTTACAAAACTTAAAAATTTCAGTAAATATTTCAGAAATCTGAAATTGTAACACTGAATTTTCAAAATAAAATTCTTATCAATATTATTCTGAATAATTGTAACTTACGGCTTCGACTTCGGCTTTGGTTATTGTAGGCGCCAAATTTCTGAGGAAGATACTGCTCGTTTTATGAAGAGCGCGAGGTTCTTTCTCCTTGTCTTCGCTCGCCAAGTCAATGACAGTTTCCGGTTCTCGGGTTTCCTTCTTTTCATTTACGCTCTCTTCCTCGACTTTCGCCTCCTTTTCTTCCTTCTTCTTCTTCTTCTCTTCCTCATCTTCCTTCACTTCCACTTTTTCCTCGACTTTAGGCTCTTCTTCTAAACGGGAGAAAATATTTTTACATTGACGTATTTTTGTCTTTGCATATACAGGATGGCCGTTTTAATCAACGAAATAAATTCCCGGTTCGCAAACATTTTTCAGGATCAATAAAATTTTCAAGATGGAACACTAGAGCTACCAAATTTTCCACTTGAGGCAATAAAAACTGAGCTGCAAATGAGAGCACTCAAAGCGGAACTGTTAAATTTTCAAATTTTAAAATGGAAATTTAAAAGTTTTTAACTCAAAATTTTTGTATTCAAATTCTCAATAATTTACGCGTATAAAATTGAAGGTGCGACATTTTTAAATTTAAAATAATTAAAATCCACGTTATCATTTTCAATACTCTAAAAATGGAAATTTAAAAGTTTTTAACTCAAAATTTTTGTATTCAAATTCTAAATAATTTACGCGTATAAAATTGAAGGTACAACATTTTTAAATTTAAAATAATTAAAATCCACGTTATCATTTTCAATACTCTAAAAATGGAAATTTAAAAGTTTTTAACTCAAAATTTTTGTATTCAAATTCTAAATAATTTACGCGTATAAAATTGAAGGTGCGACATTTTTAAATTTAAAATAATTAAAATCCACGTTATCATTTTCAATACTCTAAATTAAAAAATCAATCTATGAACTTTAAAATCTTCAAAATTATATAATTTTAAGGAACTTTAAGCTAGAAACATCAAATATTGAAAGATTGAAAAAAATTTAACTAAACAATTCTTAAATTAGAAATTCAATTATTTTCTTTTTAAATAGTTAAAACATCCTTGGGAAGCTTCAAAATTTTGAGAAATCTAGAAGTTGTTTTAAATTGGTTTTAAATTTAAAATTATTTTGGTAATTTTTTCAGAACTTTCTAAATAGTTGTAAAAAATAACTTGAATTTTTTCTACAATTTTCATAGAATCCTAAAATTTTACAAAATTACTTTACAATTCGGATGTATAAATAACAATTGGACATTTATTATTTATAGGCGAAATTTTAGTAATTTTAAGAGATATGTAGAAGTTTTAAAAAGATTCAAACTTAATGTAAATTATTTAGTTAAAAATTCATTTTTGTAGATAGAAAATTCGTCCTTATGTATCGATTTTTTTTAGAAAAATCCACTTTTTTTGTTAAAAATTATCTTTGGAGTGGGAAAATTAACACTTTTCTGAAAAATTCAATTTCTTTACTTGAATATTTAAACTACTTGGTTCAAAATTCCATTATTTTATTTAAAATTCGCCTTTATTACTTGAAAGTCCAAGTATTGTTTGAAAATTCTTCTTGTTTGGTTGAAAATTAAATTTTCTTTGTGAAAATTTATCTTTTCGGGTATCAAAGTCAATGATTCAAGATTTTATAGTTTTAGGTTAAAAATTATTTATTTTTTTCGATTAAAATTTATAATTTATAATTGGTTGAAAATTGATCTCGTTTGGTGAAAATGTTCTCTTTTTAAAAAAAAAATGCAACTCTTTGATTAAAAATTAATTTTTTTGGTTGAAAATTTAACTATTTTTTTAACATTCGTCGTCCTTGGATGAAATTAACTGTTTTTATTTTAATTAAAAATTTTTGCGGTAAAAAAGCCATCTCGTTTTGTTAAAAAGAAAATTTTTTGTTGAAAATATAATTTTACTGATCTTTTCGGGTGTCAAAGTCAACGCTTTTCTAAAATTGTTCACTTTTATTTTAACTGTTTTTAATTTTAAATTGAAATTATTTTATATTGAAATTATAAATTTTTTTGTGCTGAAAAATCAACTTTTTAGGTGGAAAATTCTAGTTCTTGGTGTAACTACTTTCTTAAAAGTTCATTTTTTCAGTTCAAGATTGACAATTTTAATTGAAAATTCGTTTATTTTTTTGGACTTAATACTAATTTCTTGAAAATGTCATCCTTTTAGTTTAAAAATTCATTTTTTTTAATAGAAAATTAATTTTTTTAAATAAAAATATAAATGTTTACTGTTTGGTTGAAAGGTAATCCTTTTTTGATTGATGATTCAAATATTTTATTAGAATTTCGTCCTTTTTGGTTCAACGTAAATATCTTTGATTTAAAATGAAAAATTTTTTGTTTGTTTAAAATACCAACTATTCATTTTTTTGTCGAGAACAGGTTGGCCGTTTTAATGGACGAAATAAATAAAAACTAAATAAAAACTGGGCTGCAAATGAAAGAACTCAAAGTGGAACTGTTAAAATTTGGCACTTTGAAAATGGAAATTTAAAACTTTTTAATTCAAATTTTTGTTATTCAAATGGTCAATAATTTACGCGTATAAAATTGTAGGTACAAACCTTTTTCAATGCAAAAAAATATAAATCTACGTTATCATTTTCGATGCTCTGAATTAAAAAATCAATTAATGAACTTTAAAATCTTCAAAATTTCATGTTCAACTGAACACTTTTTAAATGAGAAATTCAATTATTTTCTTTTTAAATAATTTAAACATTCTTGAAAATCTTCAAAATTTTATTTCAAAATCTTGGGAAATCTAGAAGTTTTTTTAAATTGTTTTTAAATTTTAAATTATTTTAAAATTTTTTTCAGAATTTCTAAATATCTTAAAAAATTACTTGAATTTTGTCTACAATTTTCATAAAATCCTGAAAATTTTAGAAAATTTCTTTACAATTTGGATTCCTAGGAAAATGAAAAATTATTTTAAAAGAATATTTTAAAAGTTTTTCAAAGATTTAAGCAAAATTTTCAAAAAAGATTCTAGATGATTTTAAGAAAACTTTCTACCTGTTTTCAAGAAACTTTGCCCTATTCTAGTTTCTTTTTTAGCTTGAATGTAACTAAATTAAACGAAATTTTTTATTTGAAATTCATTCTTATAGTTAAAATTCTACTATTTGATTGAAAATTGATTTATTTAGTTGAAAATGCAAATATTTTATTAAAAAATCACATTTTTGTTTAAAAATTCAACTAATTCATTGAAAATTGAAGCACTTTTTAAAAAATTAACTTTTTTATTTAAAGATTAATCTCTGGTTGAAGTTTGAATTATTTTCTTGAAATTTCGTTTAATTTTTGGGTTTGAAAATTAATATTTAAGTTAGAAATTTAACTTTTCCATTGTGAGTTGAATATTTACCTTCTTTGACTCAAAATTGATTTTTTTTTAGTTGATAATTCAACTATTTGGTTAAAAATTTATGTATTATCTTGAAAATTAATATTTTTTGGTCGAAAATTAATTTTGTTGGTTAAAAAATCAAATATTTAGATAAAAAATCAACTATTTAATTGTATTTTAAAATCTTTTACTGGAAATTAATTTTTTTTGTCGAAGATTCATAATTTTAGTTGAAAATTCATCTCTTTTTCATTAAAAATTTAATTATTTTGTTGCAAATATGTTTTATTTTTGGTTAAGAAGTCATTTAGATTACTTGGAAAATCGCCTATCTCAAGGAAAATTGAACTATTTTTTGCAAATTTGTTTCATTTTTATTAAAAATTAATTTCCTGGACTGGAAATTTGACTTTTTAATTGTGGGTTGAAAATGTATCTTTTTTAGTAAAAAATTCTACTATCTGGTTAAAAATGTATCATCTTTGGCTGAAAATTTATCTTTTTTAGTTGAAAAATTCAATTATTTGGTGAAAAATTCATGTATTTTCTTAATAATTCCTATTTTTAATCGAAAATTAATCTTCTGTTGTAGATTCCTTGCTTTTTTTGCCGAAGATTTATCACTTTAGTTGACAATTTAATTACTTTATTGCAAATTAGTTTCATTTTTGGCTAAAACTGATTTTTTTGACTGAATCGTTAACTATTACATTTTGGATTAACAATTGATATTTTAAAGTTAAAAATTCGACTTTTTGGTTGATAAATTATCTTTTTTAATTGAAAATTCAAGTGTTTTGTTAAAAGTTCAGAATTTTTCGTAGAAAATTAATCTTTTTTGTTGAAAATCCAATTAACTGGTTGAAAATTCATTTATTTGATTAAAAATTCGTATTTTTGTGTCAAAAATTAATCTTTTTGGTTAAAAAATTACATTTTCAGTTGAAAATTCAACTATTTGGTTGAATTCTTCTTTAATTTTATTTAATTACTTTTCTGTTTGTCAATTCAATTTTTTCATAAGATTCATTATGTTACTTAAAAATTCACCTCACTGATGAGAATTAAAAACATTCCAAGGAATTTTAAATTTATTCCAGTAATTTAAAGGAATGTCAAAATACTTTAAAATGTTGTACTTTAAAATACTTTAAATTGTTAAACATTGCAAAGAATTTTCAAGATTTTAACAAATTTTCAAGGTATTTCAAAAGATTATAAATATTTTAGGATACTTTTTAAATAAAAATTCTAAGGAATTATCAAGAGCTTTAACAAATATAAAGGGAATTAAAAATATTTTCAAATATTTTGCATTTAAAATAATTCCAAAGAATCTTTAATTAATTTAAGTAAGGAATTTTCAAAATTTTTAAAGCGATTCAAAAAAATTTCAAATATTTTAAGATGTTTAAGAAGATTCCAAGGAATTTTTAAATTTATTTCAGTAATTTAAAGTAAATTTGAAGGACTTTTAGACATTTTTAAGTATTTTGAAACATTCTAAAGAATTTTTCAGTTGTTAAAAAATTGCCAAGGTATTTCAGATTATTATAAAACATTAATAATATTTTAGGATATAAGGAATTTACAAGAGCTTTAAAAATTTCAAGAGAATTTAAAAGATTGATAGAATGCTTAGGATATTTAAAAATATTCCAAGAAAATTTTTATTGATTTCAATAATTTAAAGGAATTTCAAAAGACTTTAAAGATTTTCGGGCATTTCTAAACATTTCAAAGAATTTTTAAAATGTTAAAAATTTTCCAAGGTGTTTCAGATTATTTTTAAAGATTAGAAATATTTTAGGATTTTTTAAATTAGAAATTATAAAGAATTTTTAAAAACTTTAAAGATTGTCAAAAGATTTCAGGATTTTTACAAAGATTTCAAGGAATTTTTTATTTATTTCAGTAATTTTATAGATTAAAAAAAATATATAAACAAATAATTTGTTGAAATGTTGTTTTCTACGATTTTCCAAAATTTTACGTTTTTTAAAGTTATATTACAAGAAATTTTGATAATTTTAGATTTAAAATTCTAAAGAATTTTAATAGACTTTAAAGATATTCGGGTATTTTTAAAGATTCCAAAGAATTTTAAAGAGTTTCAGAAAATGCCAAGAGAGCTCAAAAGATTTGAGGGCATTTAAAAAGATTCGGAGGAATTTTTAATTGATTTCAGTCATTTCAAAGGACTTTAAAGATTTTCAGGTATTTTTAAACATTCTAAAGAATTTTTAAGAGGTTTACAAATTTTCAAGGCATTGCAGATTATTTCAAAAGATTAGAAATATTTTAAGATATTTTTGAATTAAAAATTCTTACGATTTTTCAAGAGATTAAAAAAATTTCGATAAAATCCAAAAGATTTTAAATAATTTCGGCCATTTAAAAAGATTCAAAGAACTTTTAATTTATTTGAAAATTTATATTGTTTATTAGTTCAAAATTCAGCTATTTGGTTGAAGATTTCTGATTTTTAATTGAAAATTTGAGTGTTTTATTGAAAATTCTAAATTTTTGGTACAAAATTATTCTTTTTGGTTGAAAGTTAGAATTAATCAGTCGAATGTTAAACTCTTGTTGGAAATCCATTTCTTTTTGGGGAAGATTAAGCATATTACTGAAAAATTGATTTCTTTGATTAAAAATTGAACTATTTTCTGGAAAATTAGTTTCATTTTTAGTTAAAAATTAATTTTTGTAGCTAAAAATTAAACTATTTTGTTAACAACTCGTATTTTATGTTAGAAAATTAATCTTCTTGGTTAAAAAATTATCTTTTTATTTGAAAATTTAACTATTTTGTTGAATGTTGAACTCTTTTGTTGAAAATTCAATTAATTGGTTTAATGTTGAACCATTATGTTGGAAATTCTTTTCATTTTTGGTTAAAACTTAATTTTGTAATCTGAAAAATAAAATTCCATTCTGAGTTTAACATTTATAATTTTCAAGTTAAAAATTCAACTACTTGGTCGAAAATATATGATTTTTAGTTGAAAACTCAAGTGTATTTTTTTTATTTCGGAATTTTTCGTTGAAAATTCGTTTCATAATTTATTCATGATTTTTTTTTTCAATTGAAACTTTAATTATTTCATCTTGGGTTTAAAGATGATATTTTTTGTAGCTAAAAATTCAACTATTTTGTTTTAAAAATTCGTATTTTGGTTAAAAAAATTAATCTACTTGGTTCAAAAATTACTTTTTTGGTTAAAAATTTCACTATTTGGTTGAAAATGTATAATTTATAGTAAAAATTTCGAGTGTTTTTTTAAAGTTCGGAATTTTTGGTAAAATTTAACCATGCCATTTTGGGTTGAAAGTTGATACTTTTTGAGCTAAGAATTCAACAATTTTGTTGAAAATTCTTTTATTTAAGGTTAAAAATTAATTTTTTAAAATACATTTTACATATTTTCTTCATTAAACTTATCAATTGTTATTTTTGAAATTAAATTAAAATTATTAATCTTAATTACAAACTAATCTTTAATAAATTAATTAATATTTTAAGAATATTTTTTTTGTATTAAGAATTCAACTATTTAGTTGAAAATGTATCATTTTTAGTTCAGAATTCGAGTGTTTTGTTAAAAATTCGAAATTTTTTGTTAGACGATTAATACATTTCATTGCAAATTTAAATATTTGGTAGAATGCGGAACTCTCCTGTAGGAAATTCTTTTTTTTCTGCAAAAAATTCACTATGTTACTTGAAAATTCACCTCTCTGATGACAAATTTTAATATTTTGTTAAAAATTCGCTTAATTTTAATTTAAAAATTAATTGTTTGACCTGAAAATTGGACTATTTCATTTTAAGTTGAAAAACTATATTCTTTAACTTAAATATTCAATTATTTAGTTGAAAATGTATAATTTTAAGTTGAAAATTCAAGCGTTTTGTTAAAAATTCGAAATTTTCATTAGAAAATTATTTTTTTTAAATTGAAAATAAAAATACTTTGTTAAAAATTTTCTTCATGTACGGTTAAAAATTATTTTCTTAACTAAAAATCAAACTATTCCATTTTTTTGTCGAAAATTGATATTTTTTAGTTAAAAAAAAAGTAACTATTTACTTGAAAACTCAACTTTTTAGTTGAAAATTCATATATTTTGTTGAAAATTAATCTTCTAGGTTCAAAATTCACCTTCGAATATTAAAAAATCGACTATTTTGTTTAAAGTTTTATTATTTTGTTGAAAATACAATTATTTTCTTCAAGTTTAAATTTCTGATTTTCCAGACTTAGGTATCAAATTTTTTTTCTGATTAAATAATAAAATAAATATCTAATAAAATTCTTTCGTCATCCATGTAGATTTAAAAAATGTTTTTATTTATTTATTTATTTTAACGGCATCGCTTAAAAGTATCTAAAATCATTTTATAGATAAACCTAAAAAAAATTAACAAATTTTTAAATCCTATTTTGCAAACACTCAGGTATTAATTTTTTATATGTATAAAAAAAACTGAAATTTGTCAGAAGAATCAATTTTTTAATATCATTTACTGAAAAAAAAAAAAATTGAAAAAATAGCCTTGTCTACAAAAAAAAAAGTATAAAAAGAGAAAAAAATGGAGGAGCTTTGAAGCCTTCAAGTATTTTTGAAAAGGGAGTATACATACTTTTCTCAGTTGCTGGAGCGTTATCTTCACTATCAGAAGAACTTGAACTGCTTGTACTACTTGAGCTGCTGTTACTTTTACTTCGTTTCCGCTTTTTAGTGGCAGCTTCCGGAACTTCTGTAAAATATTAAAAAAAAAAAAAAAAAAAAATTGATGTAAAAATAATTGAATTAAAATTCGAAATTTTACACAATTCAAAAGAATTACAAACCTGGTTCTTCAACTTTCTCTTTCGGCTCCGATTCCTCTTCTCTCTCCACCTTTTCCTTTTCCTCTGCCTCCTTCTCCTCCTTTTTCTCGGGCTCTTCACCCTCCTCTTTTTCCAAATCTTTCATTTCGACATCTCCATTTCGCTTTTCCTCTACAGTTTCCTTCTGAGGACTCTTTTTGACTTCATCACTGAACATAAAGAAATAAAGTCATAAAAACAAACAAACAAAACAAAAAAAAAAATACGATGGTATCAGTTTTAATCGGAAAAATAAAATTCCCGGGTTTTTTTTTTTCCTGGTTGGCAAACATTTTTCACGGCCAATAAACTTTAAAAATTTCAAAACACTTTTTCATTTGAAATAATTAAAAATAAACTGCAAATTAAAGCACTCAAAAATGGTACTCTTAATTACTGATTATTTAAAATTGAAGTTTAAAAATTCTCAAATTAAAAAAAAAATAAAATAAACAGGAAAATTGAGAATTTTTTACTTTTACCAATTATAGATTTAAAAGATTCAAATTCAGTAAATTAATCAATCAATTAACTTAAACATTTTCAAAATCATATTATTTTACGCAAATTTAAGCTAAAAACATTTAAAATTGAAAAATTATCATTTTTTAACTGAATCTAGAAGTTTTAATTTTTTTTTTTTCAAATTTCAAATAAGATTTGGAAATTTTTAAAGAAATTACTAATAACTTTTAAAATTAATCGAATTTCCCTACAATTTTTAGATCTTTTAAAATATTCTTTTAAAATAATTATTCAAAATGAAAAATCATTTTCAATTTCCCTACGAATCTTAAGAGATTTTAAAAAATTTTTTGAT
>NC_046658.1:158230300-158233525 GCF_010883055.1 Belonocnema kinseyi | reverse complement strand
AATTATTCAAAATGAAAAATCATTTTCAATTTCCCTACGAATCTTAAGAGATTTTAAAAAATTTTTTGATTAAAAAGATTTTAAATTTTTTGTTTAAAATATCCTAAAATTTGCAGGATTTTCTAAAAATTATAGGATAAATTTGATTTACTTTAAAATATAATTATCGAATTTTTCCTAAAATTTTTAGAAAATCTTGGAAATTTATAAAAATTTCTTTAAAATATTACAAATTCTTTTTTTTTTTTTACAATTCTAGAAATTTTTTTAGATCTTTTAAAATAATTATTCAAAATGAAAAATCATTTTTAAATTTCGTAGGACTCTTATTTAAAATAATTTCCAATTTTTCTACAAATTTTACCATTTTCGACCATTTTCTTCACTTGTTATTTATACCTCAAAACTTCCAGATAACTTTTAAAACTAATTAAATTTTTCCAAAAACATTTTGACAATCCTGCGAATTAAAAAAAAAATTCCTTCAAATTTGAATTAATAAATAACAAAAAATTTATAAGCTTTTTAAGAATTGTGAATGGTCTCAAAAGAATAAAAACATTTTCTTAATATTTCTAGAAAAATTGAAAATGATTTTTCATTTTTTTAAAATATTGAACAAGATTTGAATAGATTTCCAGAATTGTCAAAAAAGAAGATGAAAGATTTGAAGCATTTAAAAAAATGCAGAATTTTATAAAAATTTTATGAAAGATTTTTTTTTTATTTTAAAGTATGTTTAGAAATTATGAAAAAAATTTCCACATACTTCGTTTAAATTACTTGAAATCATATTTAATTTTTAATAAATTTTAAATCTTTAAAAAACTTCTAAATATCTCTTAAGCTTAATCAAATTTTTTCTAAAATAATAAGTGTATTATTATTTCTACATAAAAATTCCACAATTTTGTTTACAAATTAAACATTTTTTAAATAGATCAATACAAATTTTAAGGTTTAAAGTTTAAATTCTTTTCGAAATTTAAACAATCCAAAACTTTCTACGTCAAACAGTGAAGTTTCAAATTGTTTACATTTAAATATTTGGCTTCAATTTACTAGTATTAAATTAACAGTTAAATATTGATAAATATTAAACAATTCTTCTTTTTCTTAATTAAAAAATTTCAAATTAACTGGGCTAAAAAGTGAATTATTTAAACTCAAATAATATTTTTGATTGCATAGAAGCTATATAGACTGCAGTTTAAAATTCTTTAAATGAAAAATATACACTTAAAAATAAAAATCTGAAAATTGGAAGATTTGTAAAATTCCACCCCTGAAATAGTTGAATTAACAATATAATTTACTTCTCTTCGGGTTTCTTTTCAACTGGTGTCTTATTCTCCTTGACCTCCTCCTTCTCTTTGGCCGGAACCTCTTTGGCAGGCGGTTCTGCAGGTGCCGGAGGTTTGGGAGGTTTAACATCGAGAATTTTCAGATCCTCCTCTGTACCGCCTTCCAATTTGATGACAACCGCATCCAAAAGATGAAGCAAAGCGTCAGCTTGATCAGCGTCAACCGTCACTCTGTCTATGTTACCACAATTGAGTAAATCCATAAAGACCTCCACACGTTTCTAAAATTTCGAATAAATATACATATTGCGAGAAATCCGGCTATTTTTTTTTGTTTTTTTTGTTTTTTTTGTTTTTTTTTTTGTTTTTGCAAATAAAAACAATGCTGATACTGAATTCTGACTTTTAATCCCTCCCACTTTTCTTAAGGGTTGAATAATTGACTTTTGAGTGAAACCCAGATTTCATGATTTCAAAAAATTTCACAAGATTTAAAAGATTTCCGAAGAAGTATTCTACAAATATTTCAATAATTTCAGAAGATTTCACAAAGATCTCCAAATATTTCGGAAGATTTGGAAGATTTTAGGAATATTTCCCAAAAAAAAAGGATCCCACAAATATTTTTAATATTTCAAAAGATTTGCGAAATATTTCCCAGATTTCAACAATATTTTAAACGATTCCACAAATATTTCAAAAATTTCTAAAAATGTGCAATTATTTCAAAATATTTTCGAAATATTCAACAAAGATTTCCGCGACTTGATATATATTTCAAACAATTCCGCAAATATTTCAAAGATTTCAAACGATTTTACAAAGATTTCACATAGATTGAAAACAAGGATTTCAATTATTTTAGAAGATATCCAATATTTCACAAACATTTCAAACTATTCCAGTAATATTTCAAAGATTTAAAAAGATTTCACAAAAATTTCAAATGATTTCACAAATATTTCTAAGATTTCAGAAATATTTCAATCGATTCCAACACGATTTTTTTATAAGTATAAATACGATTTCAAAAATAAATGTTGCTAGTGAAGAATAATTTCACAAAAGCGTTCGAAAGTCCTAATCGAAATGCAATTTTTTTATTTTCGTAAAGGCCAACGTCGCAATATGTAACACGCTGTTTCAGATTACTTTTTTTTCAACCAGCTCAAATTGGTGAATCAGAATTTCTTGTTCCTTTTTTTTTTTTGCCAACAAAGACAAAATTTAGAATTACAATAAAATTATTGATCCTAGTATTTTGCTATCCAAAAATGAATCACCATGGTTAATACGCTACGTATAAGCTACGTATTCCAGACTTCTACATCACATTTTTTTTATATAGAAAAATCGACGTTATTATTTCTAATTACTGATTATATAATTCGACTGTCTAAAAATATACCATTTAAGAACTATCTTAGCAATTTTATAAGGTATCCCTGTTATTGGTCCACGTATTGGCAATATTACTATATGCTCATCTGTTGTAGCCACCGACTGTTGGGCTTATGATTTTAAAAAATTAATAATAATAATAAATAAATAAATAAATTCCACAAATACGTCAAAGATTTCACAAAGATTTAAATGATTTCTAAGACTTCAGAAATATTTAAAAAGATTTCCATGATTTCACAAGGATTTCAATTATTTTAGACGATTTCCAAGATTTCAATTATTTTAAAAGATTACTAAGATTTCAGAAATATTTTGAATGATTTCACAAAGATTTCAATTATTTTAGAAGATTTTCAAGATTTCATAAATATTTCGAACTATTCCACAAAGATTTCATAAATATTTCGAACTATTCCACAAAGATTTCACAAATATTTCTAAGATTTCAGAAATATTTCAAGCGATTCCACAAAGATTTCACAAAGATTTCCATTATTTGAGAAGATTTCCAAAATTT
>NC_046658.1:158221952-158230200 GCF_010883055.1 Belonocnema kinseyi | reverse complement strand
ATGCCCTAAAAAATTACAAATGACTTTTCAACAAAATACATGCATTTTCAAAGAAACAATTTAATTTTCTACTAAAAAATATTAATTTTCAAAAAAAAAAAATTCCATCAAAGATAAATGGCCATCTATCACACAAAGTGATGAATTTTCAACTGGAACAGTTAAATTTTTAAACAAAGAGATAAATTCTCAACTAAGAAAGATAATAAAAAAATTGAATTTACTTAAATTTTTAGTAAGAAAATAAAGTTTCAATTTTCAGTAAAAAAAATCATTTTCAAACAAAGAAAAAATGAATTTTAAACAACATTAAATTAAATTTTAATTCCCAAAACGATGAATTCTGAACGAAAAATGTATTACTTGAGATTTAAACCAAAAAAAAGATTTTAATTTTAAATAAAAAAAGTTGAAATAAAAAAGACGAATTTGCAACTATGAAAAATTTGTAATTTATGCCCTACAAAATTACAAATGACTTTTCAACAAAATACATGCATTTTCAAAGAAACAATTTAACTTTCTACTAAAAAATATTAATTTTCAAAAAAAAAAAAAACAAAAAAAAACAATCCATCAAAGAAAAATGGTCATCTTTCACACAAAGCGATGAATTTTAACTAAAATAGTTAAATTTTAAAACAGAGGTACATTCTAAACTAAAACAGATTATTTTTCAACAACAAAAATATTAAATTTAGTTCAATTTTTAATTTTAAAAAAATTAAAATAATTTTCAACTAAAGAAAAAATGAATTTTCAACAAAATTGATTATAGTTTCAAATGAATTAAAAAAGACGAATTTTCAACTATGAAAAATTTTTGATTTATTCCCTAAAAAATTAAAATGACTTCAACAAAATACATGCATTTTCAAAGAAATAATTTAATTTTCTACTAAAAAATATTAATTTTCAAAAAAAAAAAACAAAAAAAAAAACAATCCATGAAAGAAAAATGGTCATCTTTCACACAAAGTGATGAATTTTCAACTGGAATAGTTAAATTTTAAAAGAAAGAGATAAATTCTCAACTAAAAAAGATTTAAAAAAAATTGAAGTGACTTAAATTTTTAGTAAGAAAATAAAATTTTAATGTTCAGTAAAAAAAATCATTTTCAAACAAAGAAAAAATGAATTTTAAACAAAATTAAATTAAATTTTAATTCCCAAAACGATGAATTCTGAACAAAAAATGCAGTACTTGAGATCTCAACCCAAAAAAAAAAGATCTTAATTTTTAATAAAAAACAAGTTTAATTAAAAAGGACGAATTTTCGGCTACGTAAAATTTGTTATTTATAAGATAAAAAACTACAATTTTAAACATTCAAAAAAAAAAGAAGATTTCAACAAAATAGTTGAATAACTAATATAAATCTTCTTCAACAAATGAAGAATTATTATTACTCAATTCTATATTGCAATTGAAAAAAAACAAACAAATTAAGCACACTTTCGAAAAAAAAAATCCCCTGACTGAAAAAAAACTTTCCGAACATTTCCCGGTTTTTCAGCCAAGTAGACACTCTGAATATTCAGGGCATAAATAAATAAATAAATAAATAAATAAAAATGGAAATTTGCCATAATCTGTACAAAAAATAAAAATCTTGATGAATGAATAATGAGGTCAGGATTTGTGGAAAATTCACTAAATAAACACTAAATAAAACAATAAACACTCACCATTCTTCGTCCTTGTGGGCCACAAAGAACTCGTTTAGTTGCTGTCGTCGAAACTCGAGTTTGTACTCATTGTATCGCTTAATCGCTTCCTCGTCCGTGATCGTGTCCTCTTGAGTGCCCAAAAATGCTTTGAACGTCATCATCGGTGGCTGAGTCTCGACATTTGAATTACTAAAGTTTCCCGCGACTTCTCGACTACGAAACAATCCGAAGAAAATTGAAAATCAAATTTCCCGACAATTTTTATATTAAAAAATTAAAATTTTATATTAAAATTAAATTAAAATTTAAAATATAAAATTATATTATATTAAATTATGTTAAGGTGAACCGACCATTACTGGCACACCGTCAAAAGTGTGTCCAATACTGGAACAATAATAAACATCGTTGAGTATCTTTTATAATTATTAAAAACATAAATCATAAAAGTAAAAATTTTCTAGTATTTTTAAAGTTCTTTGGAATTTATTACCAAGATTTATTTTTGTCCTGACAAGTTATACGTTTCGTCAAAAATAATTTAAAATATTCCTCAAAATGTGTGAATGAACTGCTACAAAATTAGTCATTTTTTTCTTTTCTATTTCAAAACCTTCCGCAAAACTTTTACAGCATTGTATTATTAAAATTTCCTACACTAAAAGAAAAAAGTAATGTTTTTGCACATTTTTAATACGTTTAACCCTTAAAGTGCATTGTGGGTGTAAGATACCCCGAACAATTTTTAAACTCTAACATATCGTACTTAATTCGAAAAAATTGAGCATTTTTTTTAATTAATAGAAAATTGAATTTCTTCGTTAACTTTTCGGTTGAAAATCCAACTCTTTTCTTTAAAGTTTGTCTTTTTTATTTTAAAGTTTACCAGCTTTAGCTTAAATTAAATCTTTTTTTGATTAAAATGCAACTGTTTGGTTAGAAATTAAGCTATTATATTATTTTTTTTTTTTTTTTTTTGAAAACTTAACTATTTCGTAGAAAATTAACTTTTTGTTTAAAATTTTATATTTTCGTGTTAAAAACTAACGAAAACTTAACTTTTTTTTGCAATTAAAAAATTTTTCTGCTTTAAGATAAATTTCATATTTTTCGATAAAAATGCAACTATTTGCTAGAGAATTCAACAATCTCGTTAAAAAATCATCTCTTTTGGTTAAAAATTCGTCATTTTGCATTGAAAATTCAACTTTTTTTTGTAGAAAATTATTTCTTCTAAAAAATTACAGCTTTATCGTGAAAACTCGACTAAAATCTTTTTCAACAGAAAATTGATTCAACTATTTTTTTGAAAATTTATCGCGTTGATTCAAAACTTCATCTGTTATAGAAGAAATTTCATTTTTTGTATGAAAATGCAATTTTTTGGTTAAAAATTGTTCTTCTTTGCTTGATAATTCAACTAATTTGTTTTAAAAATTCCGTAGAATCGCTTTTTTTTAAGAAACCACTTTTTTTGTCAATGATTTATATTTTAAGTTGAAAAGTTATCTCGTTGGTTAAAAGTTTAATTATCTTGTTGAAAATTAATCTTTTTTAATTGAAAATTAAACTACTTGTGTCAAAGTTCAAATACATTGTGAAATTTTTCTTTGTTGAAGGCTTATGTCAGGTTTAAAATTTAACTGTTTAGTGGAAAATGCTGATTTTTTTTTGGTTTAGAATTCATTTTTTAACAAAAAATGTAACTTCCATTTTTTTTAAGAATGATATTTTGTAATTAAAAATTCGCGTTTTTTTGTCGTTGTAGAAAATAAGTTTTTAGTTTGAAATTTCCTTTTTTTTTGCGTAAAAATGTTTCAGTTTCATGGAAAATTAATTTTTTGTAGAACAGTAACATTTTTTGTTTGAAAATTGAATTTTTGTAAAAAAAAAATGTCTTTTGGTTTGAAGTTTCAATAATTTAGATAAACTTTTATTTATTTGTTTAGTGAAAAATCTTTATTTGTTGGAAATTCGTCTTTTTAGTTTTAAAATTCTTTTCTTTGTTGTATAAATTTCATTTTTTTTCATTAAAATATAAACTATGACAGTTTTTCATCGGCAATTTGTAATTTTAGGTTGAATATTCAACTATTATAAGAATAATATTTTTCATTAAAAAAAGAAAAATATTTTAACAAAATTGTTTAATTTTATAACATACTATCATTTTCAATGAAACAGTTGCATTTTTCTTTTAAAAAAAAGTAATTTATAATTAAAATGATAAATTTTCTCGCCAAACAGACGAACATTCAACAAAATAGTTGAAATATTAATAAAAAACGATTTTTCAGTCAATACAATTGTCAACCAAATAATAAAATTTGTGACCAACAAATAATTGAAATTGTTTCAATACTATTTTTAATTTATATATTAACTTAAATTAAGATGAATTCTAATTCAAAATTTACTACCAAATTCATAAATTTAATTTTTCAATAAAAATTAGTAAATATGCATCAAAATTTAATATTAAATATTATAGATATTAATGAAATTATTTATTTACTTTTTGAAATAAATTAACTTTTCGGTTGAAAATTTATATTTTCGAATTAAAAATATGACTGTTTTGAAGAAAACTTGTCTTTTTAAATTGAAAATTAAACAGTTTGGTTGACATTTTTTTTTCTTTCTTGACTAAAAATCTTTTTTTTTATTAATATTTGAAATATTTTATTGAAAATTCATCCATTTTGTTTAAAGAGTTATCTTTCCTATTAAAAAATGAACTTTGTTTTTGTATAAAACACAACTATTGGGTTTAAATACAGTTATTTTTTGCTTGAAAATTTTATTTTATTTAAAAAAAAAATTATTTTGAAAATTAAACAGCTTTGTCAAAAAGCCATCCCATTCGGTAAAAATTTCAACTGTTTTGTAGAAAAATTCTTCTTTTCGAATTGAAAATTCAAGAGTTTGGTTGACATTTTTTTCTTTCTTGACTGCAAAATCTTTTTTTTATTTATTAATATTTGAATTATTTTATTGAAAATTAATATTTTTTGTTATAAAATTTATCTTTTTAATTACGTGAATTTTATTTTTCGTGAGCAAAAATGCAACTGTGATTGAAAATTAATCTGTTTAGGTTCAGATTTTAACAGTTTTATTGAAAATTTTATTGAAAATTTATTGAAAATTTAATTCAAATGCTTTTAATTTGTAGTCAAAATATTTTTAGTTGAAATATCAACTACTATATATTTTTTTATAAGAATTTGTATTTTTTGGTTAACCTACTACTTCAATTTTCGAACAAATTGCTGAATTTTAAAATCAAAAAGACTAATTTTCTATCAAAAAGGTGAATTATAATAAAAAAATATAATCGTTGATATTTTAACCAAAAAATATTTTAATTATAAATTAAAAAGAATTAAATTTATTGAAAAAAAATCAATGACAAAAATAAACGAATTTTCAATCAAACAGTTCGACTTGTGAGCAAACCAGATAAAATTTCTACCAAAAGAGATGTTTTGTCAAACAAATCAGATTTTTCAACAAAATCGTTGACATATTAATTAAAAAGATTTTTCATGGTCAATGAAATTAAAAAAATGGAACACTAATGCTAAACAATTTTCCACTTGAGATAATAAAAACTCAGCTGCAAATGAAAGCACTTAAAGTGGAGCTGTTAAATTTTGAACTTTTAAAATTGAAATTTAAAAGTTTTTAATGAAAAAATGTATTCAAATGCTCAATAATTTACGCGTATAAAATTGAAGGTACAAACATTTTTTAATTAAGAAAAATTTAAATCCACTTTATCATTTTCAATACTCTAAATTAAAAAATCAATCAATGAACTTTAAAATTTTGAAAATTATATAATTTTAAGGGATTTTAAGCTAGAAACATCAAATATAGAAAAATTTTCAACTGAACACTTCTTAAACTAGAAACTCAATTATTTTCTTTTTTAATATTTTAAACATCCTTGGAAACCATCAAAATTTTATTTCAGAATCTTGAGAAATCTAGAAGTCGTTTTAAATTTAAAATTATTTTGGAAATTTTTTCAGAACTTCTAAATATCTGTCAAAATTAATTGAATTTTTTCTACAATTTCCAGAAAATCCGGCAAATTTTAGAAATTTTTTTACAATTTCGATGTATAAATAACAGTTGCACATTTATTATTTATAGGCGAAATTTGAGTAATTTTAAGAGATATGCAGAAGTTTTGAAAAGATTAAAACTTAATGTAAAACTTGAAATGATAGCCGAATATAAAACAAAATATAGATTTCCGCAGATTTTAAACAAAAAAATTAGATTCTTTTCAAGAATTGTGAAAGGCTTCAAAAGAATAAAAAAATTTTCTTAAGATTCCTAGGAAGATTGAAAATTACTTCATTTTGAAAAACTATTTAAAAAGAATATTTAAAATGTTTTTCAAAGATTTAAGCAAAATTTTCAAAAAAGATTCTAGAAACTTTAAGGAAACTTTCTAAAATTTGCATGATAATTTTTAATCTTTTTTAAACTCCTACATATCTCTTAACATTGTTCAAATTTTTTCTAGAAATGTTCATTTGTAAATTATACATCAAAAGTTTTTAATTTCACTTAAAAATTAATCATTTTTCAAATTCAACAATTAAAATTGTAACGTTCAAAGTTTAAAGGCTCTTCGAAATTTTAATGATTCCAGGTTTTCAAAGTCAAACAATTCAGTTCAAGATTCTTTACTTTTAAATATTTGGTTTTAATTTACTTGTCTTAAATAAAAATTCCAATATTGCTAAATATTCAATAATTAATCTTTTTTTTTTAATTAAAAATTTCAAATTGAATGGGTTAAAAATGGAATATTTTAGACTGAAAAATATTTTTAATTTAATAAAATCCTTTAATTAAGAATACATTATTATGAAGTTATATTTAAGTTGAAAATAGTTTATAAACTTTCAGTCACACGTTCAGATTTGTTTAATGACTAAGACTTTCTTTTAACGTTAAAATCTGAAAATTCGTAAATTTTGAACTGGTTTAAAATCGTTTTTTTTTTCACTTTTTATTACTTAAAGTACAGATAAATTAAAAAAAATGCTTTATTTATCAAATAAAAATGTTTTCTATCCAAAATTTTCAACATCAGAGGCTTTTATTTTTTATTTGTTCAAGTTTTTAAGTAAGTATTTAAAAATTCTTTAAATTAAAAATGTAAGCTTAAATTCTATATCAAAATTTATAGACAAACAGTTAAATTTGCAAGTAAATCGATAATATTATTCTTATTAATATTTATATTTATCATATTTAATATCAATCTACAATATTAAATGTTAAAGCATATTTACTAATTTGATTCAAAAATTAAATTTATGATTTACTAATAAATTACTTACCTAAAGAATTGGAAAAATTTGTGGTTAGAATTGAAGATTTCAATAAAATAATTTGAACAAAAAAATAAATAAAGAAAAATAATTTCCTTAGGATTTATAACAATCCATTCTTGCTTTTTAATGTATTGGCTTCTTTTGTGTCCTACTTAAGGGTATGTGACACAGCTAAATACCTATATTACCGACCACAGTTTTTCAGTTCACTGAATGTTTTTTTGAACCTCAGAACTTTTTTTGTAAATAAAATATCGAGCTAAAATTTTGGGAAATGTATTAGAGTACAATAAAGTACGTTTAGCTGCTGCATTTTGGTAGCAACTTCACTGAAAATTATTTCATCTTTTTTCTGAACCTCAACCTTTTTTTGAACGTTCCAACTTTTTTTATACATAAAATATCGGACGAGGCTCTAGAGAGTTCGTATTTTCGTGTACAACATTACCGGCTGATACCGTTGGAATTGATCGTTGAAATATTTTTTTTACCGAAATATATTTTTGAGACCGATATTTTATGTATAAAAAAAGTTGGAACGTTAAAAAAATGTTGAGGTTCAGAAAAAAAGATGAAATAATTTTCAGCGAAGTTCCTACCAAAATGCAGTACGTAAACGTACTTTATTGTACTCTAATACATTTCCCAAAGTTTCAGCTCGATATTTTATTTACAAAAAAAGTTCTTAGGTTCAAAAAAACATTCACTGAACTGAAAAACTGTGGTCGGTAATATAGGTATTTAGCTGTGTCACATGCCCTTAAGGATATACCCCAAAATTCTTGTCCCACTAATGGGCGATTTGACAAATTCCAAAAATATCCATTTATATTAATTAACCATAAAATTTATCATCTATTTTTTGTTCTAAACGATCAAAAATCATGTATTAGTCACTCATTATAACGGATTATTGTACAAAAAATTCTGATTCACCCTTTTTTAAAAATTGTGTTTAGATGGGTTAGCTTTTCCTAACAATCCCAGTAATGTTCAGTTTACCTTATTACCTTAACATCATGATTATTTGATCGCATTACTAATGTACCTCAACTTTGCCAACAATTTTGGAGTGAGTCGACTTCGTTTAGGCACTGAACCGTTCTTACTTGAATTCATTGTAAAATTGTTTTCAGCCGTTCAAATAAATAACTTGGCTAAATTAGGTTAGCTTGCATCAGAAATAAAAACAAAAAACGAAAAAAAAAAAAAAAAAA
>NC_046658.1:158207578-158221852 GCF_010883055.1 Belonocnema kinseyi | reverse complement strand
TTGAATGATTTCATAAAGATTTCAATGATTTTAGAAAATTTCCAAGATTTCAGAAATATTTTGAATAATTTCATAAAGATTTCAATGATTTTAGAAAATTTCTAAGATTTCAGAAATATTTTGAATGATTTCACACAGACTTAAAAAGATTTTCAAGATTTCAGAAATATTTCGAATGATTTCATAAAGATTTCAATTATTTTAGAAAATTTCCAAGATTTCAGAAATATTTTGAATAATTTCATAAAGGTTTCAATTATATTAGAACATTTCCAAGATTTCAGAAATATTTTGAATGATTTCATAAAGATTTCAATTATTTTAGAAAATTTCCGAAATGTTAAAATTTCTTTAAATTTTCTACAATCCTATGAAATTCTTTGAAATCTTATGAAATTCCTCGAAAACTTTTTTAAAAACATTGCATTATTTAAAACCCTTTAAACATTTAAAAACGCCTTATTTTAAATATTTTGCAAATTTTTTAATTCCTTAAATCTTATGATATCCCTTAAAATCTTTTTTAAAATCCTACGAAATTCTTTGAAATCTCATAAAATTCCTCGGAATCTTTTAAAATATACTATATTATTTTTAATTCCTTTAAAAAAATGGTTAAATTCATTACTTGAAACCCTTTTAAAATGTTTTAATTTCCTAAATTTTTTTTTATCCCTAGAAACCTTTTGAAATTCTGAATATCTTTAATATCTTTTAAAATTTCTTTAAAAATATGAACATCTTTAAAATCTTCTGAAATCCCGTAAAATCCCACGAAATGTGATATATCCATTAAAAATTCTATGGAATAAGTTAAAATACTCTAACAAATTTTAAATACTATAAATCTCTCTTAAAAAATAAATTATTCCTCAAATTTTACCTTCAACGTCGACAATTGTTCGTCCTTTCTCTTGATGGATTCTTCTGGATGATATTTTATCTTGAACCTAGTAGTCATGATAAAACAAAATATGGTTATTTCCGGGCAAAGACTTTGTTGAAGAAAAAATGTCAATTGTTGTGCAAAAGAAAGGTCCGTTATTTTTAGTAAATGCTTTACTATTTCTAGAAGCTTGTTAGATTTTAAATATATTTTCCTATTCTCGTTTCACCTATCGGAAAAGTTAATTTCAAAAAGTAATTTTTATTTGTATATTAAAACATTGACTTTCTAGAAGTATATTTTATCGTGCAATATAGTCAAATAATCTAAAAAAAAAAACATAATTATTTTATTATTCTCTGAAACTAAAAAAAGCGTAAGTTTGGTCGATCACATAATTAGAAAAATATTCTTTTATTATCAATGTCAAATCTAGAATATTTTCCTGAATATGTGCGGAGATTTTTCGGGGACAAAAAGAAAAAGCCTAAAGCATCCTATGTCGTTTCATCTTTTTCAATGAGTTTTCGACCGACCCTGCAATAATGAATATTCAAAATATGTTTGCACTTTATTAAATTATTATTTAATAACAATTAGCACACTGCTATAAGAACAAAAGGAAATTCTCCCATACAAAATTTGAATTCAATTTTCAGGAATTCAAAAAAACTTATCAATTAAAAAAAATTAATTAAAAAAAAATTATTACGATTTAAATATTAAATAAATATTCATACTATTTGAATTATTATTATTTTAAAGTATTACAGGCCTTCACAGTCCCTATGGGATAAAAAAAGGAACCAAAGGTTATTTTTTTTTGAGCTCAAAGAGTAACAAATTCAGGACAAATTCATACAATATAAAAACAATCCAAGTTAAATTCAAAAGAATTCAAATGAATTGGACAAATTTTTTTGATTAAAAAAGTTACATTAATTTCCATAAAATTAGAATGTTTTTAGAGAAATTTAAGGGAAGCAATTTAAAAATATGAAACACTTAATTGAATTCAGAAAGTTTGAAACGAGCCTAGAAAAATTCAAGGGAATTCAAAAGAATTTTATAAAATGGCTAAGAATTCAGGATGAATTCCAAAAAAATAATTTCAAAACTCATCAAATCTCTGAAACTCTACAGATTTCTAACCAAAAAAGTTACTAACGACTTCAAAATAATTCAAATTAATAGAAAAAAATTAATTTTGTTTAATCCCTTGAATTTAGTAAGATTGAGAGAATTTAGAAGAATTCAAAATGATTTAAAAGAATTCAGGATAAATTAATCAGAAATCAGGTCAAAATCCAAATAAATTGCAAAAAATATTTTAAAATCACTTGAAATTTTTAAAAGCCCAACGAAATTCCTCAATTTTTCTGAATGAATTCTTTCAAATTCATTAAAATATTAAAATCCTTTAAAATTATTAAAACCCATATTTTAAATTTCTTTAAATCTTTTGAAAATACCTTGGAATCTTTTTAATAACCTGATATATTTTAAAGTCTTGGAAATCTCTTCAGACTCTTGAAATAAATAAAAAAAATGTCTGGTAATCGTTTAAAATGTCTTAAAATTCGTAAATCCTTTAAAATGTTTTGAAATCCCTTTAGATATTTTAAACTTCTTAAAAATGCCAAGGGATTTAAAAAAATTAATTAAAATGTTTTAAATCCTTTGATAATTTTATAAATTGAACCTCAGGAACCATTAAATAAAAATTTTTAGAAATTCAAAAAATCAATTGAATTAAGTAGAATTAAATCAATTGAAAGGAATTCAAGTTTGTTAAAAAAAATCCAAAGAATTCAAGATCTTTAGAATAATTCCACATCTTTTAAAATTAAATTAATAAAAAATTCCTTTAAATATTTCAAATTGAAAGATTTTAAAAATGTCTTAGAAGTTTTAAAAATACCCTGAAATCTTAAAAATCCTTTAAAATTCTTTCAATCTAATAAAAATTTCTCGAAATCTTTAAAAATAGCCTAAAATATTTTTAAAGAATTGGAGACTTATGTGATATTTTACTTGAAAAAGTGACTAAAAAGTTATTTGAGAAAAAATTGGCTAATAGTGACTGTGTGGTAGTCCTGGGTATATTTTCAAAGTGTTTACAAAATTCAATTTTGTACCAAATAATCGAATAAAACGTTTAATTTTTTACAAAAAAGGTGAATTTTTAATTCAAAATAACGAATTCTCTGTCCAAATAGATGAATGTTTGACAAAATTTTTAAATTTCCAAGTAAAAGGAATAAGTTTTTAACAAAATACTTGAATTTTCAACAAAATTATTAAATTTTTAACAGAATACTAGAATTTTTTAACACAAAAGTCAATTTTCAACAAAATTGTCGAATTTATAGTCCAATTTTGAATTTTTGAATAAAAATATAAAGTTTAAGTGAAAAAATTTTGTAAACATAGTTTAATTTTAAAAAAGAAATAAATTTCCAACTAAAAAATTAATTTGCAACTAAGAAAATTAGTTTTTAATAAAAGGAGTCAACTTAAAAAAAAAAAAATTCTACAAAACAACGACATAATTTATTTTTCAACAAAAGTGATGAATTTTAAATTGAAACGATGAATCTTTAACAAACAAATAATTTTGAACAAAGAAGTTCAACTATTAACCCAGAAATTAAATTTTGCAACCAAATATACGAATTTTCAACAAATTAAGATTTTTTACTCAAGAAAGAAAAAAAAATGCATCCAAATCGTGGAAATTTTAAGCTAAAAGACAAATTTTTTGTAAAACAGTTTCATTTTGAACCCAAAAATATAAATTTTTAACAAAAAATGGAAAAACCATATAACATTATTAGTTGAATTATTAACTTAAAAGATGAATTTTCAACCAAATAGCTAAATTTTGAACTAAAAAAATATCACTTTTAAACAAAAAATGGAAGTTATAATTTTTTAAATAGTTACATTTTCAAATAAAGTGATGAATTTCCAACTAAAAATATTCATCTTCAACTGGAATAGATAAACTTTATTAAAGAGATTAATTTACCATAAAAAAACTCATCACTTTGTTCGAAAATTTGTTTTTATGTTAGATAATTAACTTTTTTATTTGGAAATATAATTATTTCATTTTTGGTTAAACACTTTTTTTTTTTTAATTTCAAACTTTAACTATATGGTAGAAAATTGATACTTTTTGGTTACATTTTTAGTAAAAAACAATTAATTTTAAGCTAAAGAGAAGAATTTTTAACTAACATTATGGAATATTCAACTGGAATAATTACATTTTCAGTTAAAAATAATAAGTAATTAAAAAAATAAAACAATTTTTAACAAAATATTTCAAATTTCGACTGTAATAATCAAATTCTTAGTAAAAAAAATTAACTTTTAGCCAAAGAAAATATGATTTTTTTAAAAACAGCTTAGTTCTCAACAAAATAGATGAATTTTCAATTCAAATGATGAAGCTTAAAAAAATAGTTTTTAACAAACGGGTTTAACTTTTAACCAACTTGGAATGAAGATTTTACAACTTAATACAATTTTTATTCCAATAAAAGATGAATTCTGAACAAAAAAAAAGTAGCAGTTGATATTTTAATGAAAAAAGATTTTAATTTTGATGCAAAAACAGTTTAATTCAACAAAAAAAAGTATGACTTATAATATGAGTTGAATTTTGTACTATGAAAAATTCTTCCAATACGAGAACAAATATTGCTAAAAAACTGGTAAATTTCCAAGAAAATACATGCAGTTTCAACCAGATATATGAATTTTCAACTAAAAATCATCGCTTTTTAACCAAAAATAAAATAGTTAAATTTTCAGTAAAAAAAAAAAATAATTTCAAACAGAAAAAAAAGGATTTTTTTAACAAAATAGTTAAATACAATATAATATAAATTTAATTTTACAAATAAAGAATCATTGTTATTGAATTTTACATTGAAATTACAAAAAAAATTAAGCACTCGTTTATAAAAATTCCTTGACAATTCCAGTAGAGGAAGTTTGAAAATCTTTCTTTTCTTTAAGGTAACAAAAATTCCAGGACGATGATCAAAATTCAAGGACTTTTCCAAATCCTCAAAGATTTCCAGGAAGCTAGACACCCTGATTTTTTAGATAATTCTTTAAAAAAATTCACTGATTTCCTGTTTTTTTTTCCTTCGAAAATCCCTTGAAAGCTTTGATCTTATTATAAATTATTTCAACTCTGAAAGGACACACTTCCGTCAAATTACATAACGAGCATACTGGGTGTTCAGTACCCAAGGCTATTCAGACGTGTGCTGTGTCGACGGTATTCGATACTTTTTTTTACAAGAAAATCAATTAATGATGTTTAATCTATCTAGTTTAAGGAGAAAAGGGTTTCATAATAGTTTTTGAAATTTAAAGTAGTTTAAAAAAATCCTTTTTGGAAAAAAGATATTAAAAAATGACTTCTTTCACTCTAAAATTCGTAACTTTTTAAGTTTTTGATATTTCTAACTAAAATTTTACGTGAATACTTCCGAGATACGGCGCTTCAAAAATAAAATAAATCTTATAGTGTTCGTTCCAAAAAAGGTATTTATTCTGAAAAATAAGTCTCAATTCAATGAAAAATGAAACACCGTACTTTGCGTGATTAAACTATTTTATTGATCATAAACTGCGTATAAAAACGATAAAAATCAAAATTATGTGAAAATGACATAGAAAAATAGGTTTTCATGTTATTTGTTAATCCGGCGCCAAATGTTCCATTTTCTCGAATTTGGTACGTTTTGTTAAAGCGCAAATAAGTCGCTGGGTAATTTACACCCAGTATGCCCTTTAACGGTTAAAGTTGCATTATCGGCTGCAAAAAAGGTACCAATTGGGAACAAAATCTTAAAAAATAGGGTCTGTGAGGCCTCTAAAAACAAATTCTCCCACACAAGATTTGAATTCAAACTTCTCTGTTAAAAAAACAAACAAAACAAAAAATTTTTTAAACAAAAAAAATGGAAAATGCAAACATAGGGTTTTAAAGGGTTATTACTGCATGATAAATTTCTTAAAAGTACCATTACATGTGACAAAAGAGTCGACATGATTTTTTACAGAATGGAACCTCACCTGTTGTCATATATTTTGCTCGCATTTAGTTTTCTCGACGATAATCATCGTATCTTTTTAAGCTTAGTTTCAAGATTTCAAAAGTGCTGTGCGGGTTTAAAACGCGGCCTAACCACGAGCATTTTTGTTTTGGGCTTTGCGCGCCCAGCTCGGTTTTAATCATCGCTAATTTCTTATATGCATTGTGACAGCTCATGTCTTCAACGATGCGCGAAACGCGAAAGTGATCAGAAATAAACGAACGGTGCCCAAGACATTAGGCGATGACGGCTGTGTGCTGTAGGGATAGACAGATATATCTGGTAACAGGATGCGTTCCGAAATTTGCTGTTTTTCATAGCGCAGCTGTCAAATGCTATCAAAATATATATTTACAAATTAATTCTCCAATATCTAGTTCAAAATCAGTGATTATCAAATTAAAGGGTGTCTACTCAAAATCCTTAATTAAGAAAAAATTCCTTGACAAATTTTTGTGGTTTTTTTACGGTTCTAATTTTATTCCCGGTTATTTACCGATTCGCAAACATTTTTCACGGTCAATGAATTCTTAAAGATCCAATAAGGCCAACATTTTTTCCATATGAATTAATAATAACTAAGCTGCAAATTAAAGCACTCAAAGTGGAATTCTTAAATTTAAAACTTTTAAATCTAAAGTTTAAGTTTTTTAATTCAAAAATTTTGTTCTCAAATTTTCAATAATTTACACGTATAAAATGGAAGCTACTAAGACTTTTCAACGAAACAATTTAAAATGAAATGCAGGTAAACTGTTCAATTAAAAATTGTAAGCGTTTATAAATTTAGATTCAGATCCAAAAATATAAATCCAGGTTATTATTTTCAATTATTTTTTTTTTTACATTTTTTAACGAAAATTTTAATTACATTTTTTTTTAAGAAACTGAACATTCTTGAATTAAATTGAAAAATTATTCGAATTCTTCCGAAAAAATGTACTACACATTTTTTAAATAACCTGCTAAATAAAAAGAAATTTTCATAAAATGGTCCACTATATAGTTGAATTTGACAGTAAAAGAGCAGTTTTCGAAAAAAAAAAAAATAATGAAATAGTTAAATATTCAATGAAAAAGATCAATTTTCCATCAAAAAATATAAATTTTCAACTAAAGTGATAAATTTTAAACTGAAATTATGAATTTTCAACTCCAACAATTACATATATTTTTAAATTAAAAGTTAAATTGTTTTTATTTTAAATAGTTTAAAACCTCTTAAAATGCTTCAAAATTTTCTTCCAAATTTTAAAACATTCACATGTCGGTTTACATTTTTTCCAATTTTTAATTATTTATTTTTTCAGAACTTCTAAACATCTTTAAAAAATGATTCAAATTTTTCCTACAATTTTTTTTACAAATTTTTTTTAATATTCTGCTAAATAAAAAAAGTTTTCCATAAAATGTTCCACCATATAGTTGAATTTAAAAGTAAAAAGAGCATTTTTTCGACCAAAAATTAAATATTTAAATATTCAGTTAAAAAAGTTAATTTTTCACACAAAAAATATAAATTTTCGACTAAAATCATTAGTTTTTAAACCAAAAAGATTTATTTATGCTAAAAAAAGGCAAATCTTCAACTAACAAAAAATCTTTCAGTCAAATATTAAATAACTAAATTTTTAGTTAAAAAAATTAGTGTTAAATCAAAAAATGAACTTTTAACTAAAATGACGGAATTTTCGATAGAAAAAATTACATTTTCAGTTAAAAAAATTAATTTTTAAATTAAAATTTAAATTATTTTTATCTTAAATAGTTTAAAACCTCTTTAAATAATTCAAAATTTTATTTCAAAATCTTGAAATATTTACATGTCGGTTTACATTTTTTCAAATTTTAAATGATTTTTTTTCATTTTTTCAGAACTTCTAAACATCTTTAAAAAATTATTCAAATTATTTCTAAAATTTTTTTACACAATTTTTTTTAATATCCTGCTAAATAAATAAAAAAATTCCGTGAAATGCCACACCATATAGTTGAATTTAAAAGTAAAAAGATCAGTTTTCGGCCAAAAATGAAATATTTAAATACTTCGTTAAAAAATAAATTTTCAAAAAAAAAATAAATAAATTTTCAACCGATGATTTGAATAACTACATTTTTAGTTAAAAAAATTTAATGTAAAATAAAAAAATATGAACTTTTAACTAAAATGATGGAATTTTCCATTAAAATAATTACATTTTCAGTTAAAAAAATTAATTTTTAAATAAAAAGTTCAACTACTTTTATTTTAAATAGTTTAAACCCTCTTGTAATTATTCAAAATTTTATCTCAAAATCTTGAAACATTTACATGTCGGTTTATATTTTTTCCAATTTTAAATTATTTAAAAAATTTCTTCAAAACTTCTAAACATCTTTAAAAATTCGAAGTTTTCCTACAATTTTTTTTAATATCCTGCAAATTACAAAAATTTCCCTTGAATGTTCCACATTAATTTTTGATAATTTTGTAAATCTTTATAAATCTTTTTAAATGTTTTCTTAAAATTAATTTTTCAAACAAACAAAAAATCAATTTCAATTTTCCTATGAAATTGTTCTTTTCTTCTAAATAAAAAAATCTGATTACTGATTTTGAATGAGCAGTCAGATATTTCTAAATATTAAATAATAAATTTCTAATATTTAACTAATTTATTTTTAAAAAACATTAATTAATTTATATTTTCAATTGATCAACTAAAAAGGTTTTTCTTTAGCAAAAATCTTCGATTTCAAATGCTTATAATTTTTAATTGTTTAAGTCTTTCAAACTGCATTTTAAAATTCTTTTTAATCAAAATCTACGCTTAAAAATTAAAAATCTAAAATCTTTAACTAATTTTTTTTTTAAACCGTTGAAATCTAAGTTGAGCAGGTTTTTTTTCTTCTAAAAATTTGTAAAATTATCGGTAGAAAAATAAGTTCACTGTCATTTCTCGGGTTTTCTCGGTCTCATAAAATTCCCGGGAATTTTCCAATTTTCCCAACCCAGTAGCCACCCTGAATTTTTCATAGTACAGACCCATTAAAATATTTTGTAAATTTTGAATCAATAAATAAAAAAAAATTAATCAATAAAACAATCAGTTTTCAATCAATAATAAAATAATTATATTTCCAGATAAAAAAAATTAATTTTCTACAAAAAAAAAAAAAGAATCAAATTATCAACCAGTGATGAATATTTTTGGTCCAAAATTAATGTTTCAGCTAAAATGAGGAATATATAATTGGAATACTTGAATTTTTAACAAAAAAGATTAATTTTGAAACAAAAAAAAAATTCATTGTCTAACAAAAAGACGATTTTTAAATAAAGTAAATGAATTTTTAATCAAAAAGTTGAAGTTTCAACTAAAAAAGGAAAATTTGAACTAAAAAAAAAAAATTTCCACCAATAATGTAATAATTAATTTTTCTGTTAAAAAAATAATTTTCTACAAAAAAGATTCAAGTTCAATGAAAAATACGATTTTTCAACCATATAATTAAAGTTTTGAACTTAAAAAATCAGATTTTAACCAAAAATAAAATAATGATATGTTCAGATTAAAAAAAATTAATTCTCTACAACAAAAAGCAAATTTTCAACCAACGTGTTGAATCTTCTAGGTAAAAAATTAATCTTTTTGTTGAAAATACATCACTTTGTTTCATTTTTTTTCAGATAATTAATTTGTTTAACTGAAAAAATTATTTTATTCTTAGTTGAAAACTGATTTTTTCAATAAAGTAGTTAAACTTTCCACTAAAATGACGAATATTTAAATGGAATTGTATGCAAAAAGAGGAATTTAAAATAAATTAAATGAATTTTTAACAAAACAAAATTGAATTTTCAAATAAAAAAAAATCCGATTTCAACCGAAAATGAAATAATTATATTTCCAAATTGAAAAAAATTAATTTTGTACAAAAAAGCAAAGTTTCAATCAGTGAAATTAAAAGTTAAATTGGTTTTATTTTAAATAGTTTAAAACCTCTTAAAATGCTTCAAAATTTTATTTCGAAATCTTTCAACATTTAAATGTCGGTTTACAATTATTCAAATAAAATTTTTTCTAGAACTTCTAAACATCTTTAAAAACAAAATTATTCCAATTCTACGTAAATTTTTTGAACACATTTTTTTTAATATCCTACTAAAAAAAGCAAATCTTCAACTAAAAAAAAATCTTTCAGTCAAAGATTGAATAACTAAATTTTTAGTTAAAAAAATTAGTGTTAAATCAAAAAATGAACTTTTAACTAAAATGACGGAATTTTCTATAGAAAAAATTATATTTTCAGTTAAAAAAATTAATTTTTAAATTAAAAGTTAAATTATTTTTATTTTAAATAGTTTAAAACCTCTTAAAATGCTTCAAAATTTTCTTTCAAAATTTTAAAACATTCACATGTCGGTTTACATTTTTTCCAATTTTTAATTATTTATTTTTTCAGAACTTCTAAACATCTTTAAAAAATGATTCAAATTCAGATTTTTAAATAAATTAAATGAATTTTTAACAAAAAAATTGAATTTTCAAATTAAAAAAAATCCGTTTTCAACCGAAAATGAAATAATTATATTTCCAAATGGAAAAAAATTAATTTTGTACAAAAAAGCAAATTTTCAATCAGTGATGAATGATTAAATATAAATCACAAAGATCAATTTTTAATACAATTTTTTATACTTTTAACAAAAAAAAAAAAAAAGAATATTTAATTCGAATCCTTGAATTTTTAAACTAAAAGATGAATTTTCAAACACAAAGTTTATTTTCCTACAAAGAAATTCGAGTTTTCAACAGCATTAATGAATTTTCAACCAATGAAGATAAATATTTAACCATATAGTTGAATTTAGAAGTGCAGTTTTCCACCCAAAAATATACATTTTCAACCAAAGTGATGAATTTTCAACTAAAATCATTCATTTCTAAACGAAAAACATTCATTTCTACTAATTTTATCAAAATCAAACATCAAATTAATCAAAAAGATGAACTTTTAACTAAAATTATGGATTTTTCAATTGAAATAATGATATTTCCAGTTAAAAAATTAATTTTCAACAACAAAAACTTTCAAGAAAAATAGTTCAGATTTCAAATGGAATATTTAAATTATCAGCAAAAAAATAACGTTAAGCCAAAGAAAAAACAAATTTTCAACAAAGTAGTTATTTTTCCAACAAAGAGATGGATTTTGTAACAAAATGATGAATCTTCAGCCAAAAAAATTAATTTTTCCCGGTTTTCCAGACAGGGTAGACACCCTAAATTATAACGCAATCTGGGCCTTGAAATTTTTTACAACTAGATTCGGAACGCACCTATCGTTAAAATTTAGCCAACAACGTGCCACTTAATTACAGAGAAACCTACAATTTTTGCAGATTAAACAGGAAAAAAAAAACAAGCTTTTTTTCAGGAAGAAAATTAGAAAATTAAGGCAAGATAAAGGTTTCACTGTATTAGAAGTCGTAGCCTTCAGCTTTTCTTCATTAAGACATTTTCCATTTAGTAATTTCATGTTTATTGTAATTTTAGGTATAAAAATTCGAATATCAGAGTATCCACCAGACGTGAAAAATGGTATAAAAACAGGATATATAGGATGATTTTTCACTAAAAATTAAAAATAAATAAAAATAAATAATGGATAAAAATATAAATATATATAAAAAAATTTAATAAGAACTGCTTAAAAATCCTAACCTTTCAAGTAAAAACGTTCCAATTTTAACAAAATAGATGACTTTTGAACCAAAAATTTACAACCAAAGAAAGATGAATTTTGTAACTAAAATTATCATTCTTAAAAAAAAAAATAATTCTCAACGAAAAATGTACGAGTTATTATTTCTACCAAGTGACAAATTTTCAATTAAATACATGAATTTTTAACAAAAAAAAAGACGAAATTTCAAAAGAAAAACATGAATTTTCAACCAAAAAAATTATTTACCAAAAAGGACGAATTTTTAATGACATCATTCAATTATCAAAGAAAAAGATGGATTTTTTTATATTTTTTAATATGCAACCAGGACAGAATATTAATTGGCAACAAAACAATTGCATTTTCAACAAAAAAAAGCTAAAAATTGTACCAGAAAAGAGAACGATTTTCTACGAATAAATTAATTTCCAACTAAGAAAGCTGCTAAATTTTCTACTAAAGATTTGAATTTTTAAAAAAGAAAATTAATTTTCTACTGAAAACTATCAATTTTAACCCAAAAAATAATTTTTAACCAAACAGTTGCATTTTTTACCAAACGAGATGAAATTTTCAATAAAATCGATGAATTTTTAACAAAATATTTCAATTTTCAACCAAAAATGTTCAAATGTTCAACTAAGAAGATAAATCATCTAATAAAAAGGACAAATTTTCAATTAAATAGTTGAATTAACAAAGAAAAATATGGATTTGCAATCAAGAAGATTAATTTCAATAAAATATAGGAATTTTTTACTAAAAAAAAAAAAACAAGATTCATTTTTAATGAAAAAGCTGAATTTTAAACTAGAGATTTGAATTTTCCCCCAAAAAAGATTAATTTTAAACCAAAAGAAATAATTTTGTAAGCTAAAAAGTACATCTTTTTAGAAAATTTTAACTTTTAATCCCGCAAAGATAAATTTTATACAAAAAAATTAATTTACAACCAAGATTTTATATAAAAAATTATTTTTCAACAAAATAAATAAAGTTTCAACGAAATATGTTAATTTTCAAATAAAACTAACAAATGTTCAGAAAAGTAGTTCAATTTTGAACTAAAAAAGATCAACTTTCACACAAAAATGGAATAGTAAAATGTTCAGTTAAAAAATAAATTTTCAACCAAAGAAAAAAGATTTTTTTTTAATATTTAAATTTCCATTCAAATAATTAAATTTTGAACTAAAGAAGATCAATTCTAAACCAAAGAAGCAGTGAAATTTGTAATTAAAAAATTAATTTTCAAACAAATTGATGAATTTTGAATCAAACGAATGAAGTTTCAACTAAAATGATAATTTTTACGGCGCAATAGTTAAATTTCGAAGCAAAAAGATGAATTTTTGGTCAAGAAGATTAATTTATACCAAAAAAGAAAATTTTTCAAGAAAATAGCTAAATTTTCATCTAAAAAAAAAGGGAATATTCAATTAGAATAGTCAAATTATCAGTAAAAAATAATAATTTTCAAAAAAATATTTACATTTTCACAGAGTAATACATTTTTAACCCGAATGATTGAATTTTCAATCCAAAAGATGGATTTCAAAGTAAAAAAGATTATTTTGTTATCTACAATTCTATTTGGTTCAATTATTGGTTGAAAAAAAATTTCAACAAAATAGTGGAATTTTGAACCAAAAAATATCAATTTTCAACCAAAAAAATAATACATTAAATAAAAATTGTCACATTTTCGCACAAAGTGATGAATTTTTAAATAAAATTGTGAATCTTAAACTGTAATAGTTGAATTTCAATCAAAAAAAGATAATTTTTCAACAAAAATTGAATTTAGTTAACAAAACAAAATTATCAGCAAAAAAACGACAAAAAATTTTCAGTAAAAAAAATTTAATAATTTTCAGCAAAAAAAAAAAACAACAAATAATTTTCAACAAAGTAGCTCACTTTTCAATCGGATATGAATTATCAATTAAAATGACGAATCTTCAACCAAACAAAAAAAATTATTTTTCAATAAAATTAGTACTTGATATTTCAAGCAAAAAAGGTTTCAATTTTTAATAAAAAAACAGTTGAATTTAAGACAAATTTTCAAGATGAGTTGGAATTTCAGCCCAAAAAAAAAGATTTCAATGTTTAATAAAAAACAGTTGAATTAAAAAAAACGAATTTGCAACTATGAAAGATTTGTAATTTATGCCCTAAAAAATTACAAATGACTTTTCAACAAAATACATGCATTTTCAAAGAAACAATTTAATTTTCTACTAAAAAATATTAATTTTCAAAAAAAAAAAAAAAAAAAAAAAAAAAAAAAAAAAACAATCCATGAAAGAAAAATGGTCATCTTTCACACAAAGCGATGAATTTTAACTAAAATAGTTAAATTTTAAAACAAAGAGATAAATTCTCAACTAAGAAATATAATAAAAAAATTGAAGTGACTTAAATTTTTAGTAAGAAAATAAAATTTTAATTTTCAGTAAAAAAAATCATTTTCAAACAAAGAAAAAATGAATTTTAAACAAAATTAAATTAAATTTTAATTCCCAAAACGATGAATTCTGAACAAAAAATGCA
>NC_046658.1:158186911-158207478 GCF_010883055.1 Belonocnema kinseyi | reverse complement strand
TAATAATCGTGACCATAGCGGGGCCTGTCGTCCCAATCACCGCGCATTCTCTTCATTGGTGGTGCCATTTCCTGGGAACGAGCGGGACTGTAACGGTCCCGACTTCCGCCCCCACCGCCCCCACGATACTCACGATAATCTGGCCTTTGTCTAGGTCGGCTCGACCATTCTCTGGAAAAATCATTCATCACAACATTCAGAGAGTGCAACGTCAACTTTCAACAATAACATGACAATATTGGCACACTGGAAAATTCTCGAATAAAAAAAAAAAAACAAAAAAAAAAAAAATACCCGTAAAATATGAAATGTAAAAATCCGGAATTAAAAAATACGAGAACTAGAAAATTTCCGAGTTTAAACAACTAAACAATTTTTTTTATTTACTAAATGATTTACGTGTTAAATATAAAATAATGAAATATTTTTATGGAACGACTGAAATATCCTGAAAAATAAAATATCCGAAATTGCCGAAATATAAATATTCTTGAATAATAAAATTTCCCAGCAGTTGTTTATTATTCGGCATTATTACAAACTGTCGAATTTTCGAATTCGGCAATATTATAAAGTATTTGTAAATGTTATTATTTGGGTATTTTATTATTCGATAATTTTACAATTTTGGTAATTTTATTTTTCGACATTTTTCAGACGTCCCATACCCATTTTTTTTTTTTTTTTTTTTTTAAATAATCATATTTACTAAAAAAAAATTATCTAGTTGGAATTATGTATAATTGAGTAATATTATAAATTGCTGGGAATGTTATTATTCGGGAATTTTCTAATTCAGAAAAATTACAAACTATTGGGAAATTTTATTGTTTGGGTATTTTCTAATTCGGGATTTTTCAGTGTTTCCATAAAAATATTTTATTATTTTATGTTGACAAGTAAATCATATTTAGTAAAAAAAAAACAACAATTTTTTTGTTTAATATCAGAAATTTTCTAGTTTGGATATTTTATAAATCGGGTAGTTCTAAATTCAATAATATTATAAGCTGGATTTTTGAAAATTAAGAACAAATTTTAAGAGAATATTTGAAAATATTTAAAAACAAATTTTGATAATTAGATAATAGAAAAATTATTACTTCAAAAAAATCGAGTTTAAAAAATTTTTCAAGTTTTGAAAATATTTTTTATTATGAAAAATTAATTTGAAGAGGAGATTTGAAAATGATTAGAAACGAATCTTAAGTTGCACGATTTAAAAAAAAACCGATACGAAATGTATATTTTTAACGATTATTAACAAAAAAATATTTTTTATTTTGCACAATTAATTCCATGAGAACATTGAAAAAGATTTTAAAAGATTTCCACAATTGTCCAAAAAGAATATACTAAACAAAATTTTCTAGTTTTGATTATTTATAATTCAGTAATAAACTGAATTTTTGAAAATTAAGAACAAATTTTATGAAAATATTTGAAAATATTTTCAAAAAAGAATCTGCAAGATTTTAAAACGCATTTTTTTAATTTTGCAGGATTTTTTTTTAACTTCAAGAGAAAAAGAATCTACTAAAAAAAATTATAATTCATTAATATTATAAATTTTCCAATTCAGCAAAATTGTGAACTAATGGGAAATTTTGTTAATTCGGGATTTTTACATTTCTGGATTTTTTAATGTTTCCATAAAAATATTTTATTATTTTATCTTGACTGGAAATTTTATAAATTATTTTATAAATCGGGAATTTTCAAATTAGGTAATATTATAAACTGTCGGGAATTTTCTTATTCGGCAATATTATTATATTATTATATCGAGAGAATTATAAAATACCCAGATAATAAAATTCGTAAATATTTTACAATATTACCTAATTTGGAAACTTCCGATAGAAAATTGCGGAATTATAAAATATCTAAACTAGAAAATTTCCGAATTCAAAAAACTAAAAAAATTGTTTTTTGTTTTATTTTTGTTATTACTAAATACGATTTACTTTTTAAACATAAAATAATAAAATATTTTTATGAAACAACTGAAATATCCCGAAAAATAAAACATCCGAAATTATGAAATTGCTGAAATATAAAAATTCCGAATTAGAAAATAGTCGAATAATAAAATTTTCCAATAGTTAATAATTTTGCCGAATTGGAAAAATTCCGAATAATAAAATTTCCAACAGTTTATAATATTACTGAATTCAGAGATTCCCAACAGAAGATTGCCGAATTATAAAATATCCAATCTAGACACTTTTCGAATTTAAACTAAAATTTTTTTTACTAAATATCATTTATTAATTAAAAATGAAATAATAAAATATTTTTATGAGATGACTGAAAAATGCCAAAAAAATAAATTCCTCGAAACTGTAACATTCTCGATTAATAAAATACCAAATCATGAAATTGCAAAAGTAAAACAATCCAGAATTAGAAAATAACCTAAATAGTTTATAATATTGACGAATTGGAAAATTCCTGAATTTAAACTACTAAGAAAATGTTTTTTTTTTACTACATATGATTTACTTTTAAAAAATGAAAAAAATATTTTTAAATATAAATAAATATTATATAAATATAAATATTAAAAAATATATATTTTTTATTATTTTATTTTGAATAAAAAAATCATATTTAGTAAAAAAAAATTTTAGTTGACTAAATTAGCTAATTTTATGTCGGTAATATCTAAATTCAGTAATATTATAAACTATTGGAAATTTTATTATTTGGGAAATTTGCAATTCGGCCAAATTATAAACTATTGGGGAATTTTATTATTCGGCAATTTTATTTTTCGGGATTTTTTAGTCATTGCGTAAAAATATGTTATTATTTTATGTTTAAAAAGTAAATCATATTAAGTAATAACAAAAAATTTTTTTTTCAGTTGTTTAAATTCGTAAATTTTTGTAGTTTGCATATTTTACAATCGATATAATCATATAATAATATTGCCGAATTGAAAAATTCCCGACAGTTTATAATATTATCGAATTTGGAAATACCACAATAATAAAATAATGAAATATTTTTTATCGAAACACGGAAAAATCCCGAAAAATAATATCCCAGAAAAATAAAATACACGAAATTATGAAATTGCCGAAATAAAAAAATCCCAACAATTTATAATATTACTGAATTATAAATAATCCAAACTAGAATTTTTTTTGTAAATATGATTACCTTATTAAAAATAAAGTAATACAAAACTGTTATGGCACGGCTAAAAAATATCGCAAAATAAAATTTCTAAAACTTTTATCAAAATTTGTTTTTAAATATTTTGAAATATACTCTTAAAATTAGTTTTTCAAACAAAAAAAGAAAATACATATATTTTTTTCTACGAATCTCAAGAAATTTTTATCATCTTAAAATCTTTCAAAATTATGCAGAAGCTTCTAAATTTGACTTCAAAATCTTTACAATTCTAAAATCTGTTTACAATTTTAGGAAGTTTTAAAATCTTGTAGATTCTTTTTTGAAAATCTTTTCAAATATTCTCATAAAATTCATTTTTTGAAATAAAATTTGTTCTTATCTTTCAAAATCCACATTTTCTTTAAAATTTTTTTATATCTTTTCAAGTTTTAAAATTACTTGAAATTTCTCTAAACTAATAATTCTTAAATTGTTATATAATCACAAAATTTTTTTTTATCTTAAAACATTTCAAAATTCTTAAAAAGATTCAAAAATTTATTTTAGAACCTCCAAAAATCTCCACTTTCTTTTACACAAGTTGAAATATTTTCAAGTGTTGAATTAACTCTCTGAAATTTTAACGATTCAAGACTTTTTATTTCAAACAATTCAGTTTCAAATCATATATTTTTGTATATTTGATTGATAGTTCTTTTATTCAATAATAAAAAGTAAAATAATGTTAAATATTCAAATATTGTTCGTTTTCTTAATTCATTTTTTTTAAATTTGTTACAAATTTAATATTTTAGAATCAAACAATATTTGAATATAATTTGCAATTCAATAAAAATGTTTAATTTCGAATCTATTAATTTGAAATTATTTAAAAATTAAAAACATGCTAAATTCTGTAAATTATTTAATTTTGAACCAATTCAGAATCATCTTCTAAAATCAATTATTGCTGAGCTTTTAATACTCGAGAACTGCAGATCAATCTTAAAAATAACTAATATTTTTTTTCGCCCCAAAATTTTCAATTTTCAATTATTTAATTTTTTAAAACAGCATTTTACATTTATTTTAAAAATTGCACGCTGAAAAATGAAGAACTAAAATGAATTTTTTTAAAAGTAGTTGAATTTAACAAAAAAATGAATTCTTGGCGAAAAAAATAATAGTTGACATTTTAAGCAAAAAAGATTTTAATTGTTAATCAAAAACAATTGAATGCAGCCAAAAAGATAAATTTCCAAATAAAATATATTTTTTAGTTGACAGAGAAAAAATATTTCAACCAAACTCTTAAATTTTTAAGCAAAAGATGAATTTCCATCCAGAAATAGAAGTTCAATTTTTAGTTAAAAAAAAAACAATTTAAAAATAATAATTTGGATACATTTTTGAAAAAATCTTCTGAATTAAACAAAAAATTCTTCACATTTCCAGGTTTTTAAAGGCATATTAAAATTGCAATACAATCTCATTTTCCAGGTGAGCCTTGCAATATCAACATATATTCTATATTAAAAAAGTTTAATCATAAAAATTTAAACACAAAAAAAACAACTTCATACCAATCATTTTAATTAAAAAACTCATCTATTTTAGTAGAAACTGCATCTTTTTTAAAAGAAAAATGCAATTGTTTGGTTGAAAATTGAACAATTTTGTTTAAAAAATCATCCTTTTCGGTTGAAAATTATACTGTTTAGTTAAAAATTTAACTATTTTGTTGAAAATTTACTTTGTTTAAATTCATATTTTGGTGTTGAAAAATCAACTGAATTCTTTTTTAGGTAAGAATTCAACTTTTAACAAAATTTTCTTTTTGATTTGAAAATGTATCTATTTTAGTGGAAACTGCATCTTTTTAAAATAAAAAAATACAATTGTTTGGTTGAAAATTGAACAATTTTGTTTAAAAAATCATCCTTTTCGGTTGAAAATTATACTGTTTAGTTAAAAATTTACTTTGTTTAAATTCATATTTTGGTGTTAAAAAGTCGAATGAATTCTTTTTTAGGTAAAAATTCAACTTTTTCTTTTTTAATTTGTCTTTTTGATTTGAAAATCTATCTGTTTTTAGTAGAAATTTCAATTTTCTTGGATGAAAATACAAGTCATTCAACGATTCAAAGATTCAACAATTCTGTTAAAAAATAATCCCTGTTTGGTTGGAAATTCAACTATTTGTTTGAAAATTTCTGTTTTTATTTTAAAAATATATCTATTTTAGTGGAAACTGCATCTTTTAAAAAAAATGCAACTGTTTGGTTTAAAATTCAACAATTTTGTTTAAAAAATCATCCTTTTCGGTTGAAAACGATACTGTTTAGTTAAAAATTTGACTATTTTGAAGAAAATTTACTCATTCAAAATTCATATTTTGGTGTTGAAAAGTCGAAATTTTTTGTCGAAGTTTCATATTTTAAGTAGAAAATTCATCTCTTCAATTGAAAGTTTAATTATCTTGTTGAAAACTGATCTTTCTCAATACAAAAATCAACTTATTGGGTAAAAAATGAACTATTTTGTTGAAAAGAATTTTTTTATCGCTGAAAATTCATATTTTCTGGTTAGAAAATTCCATTTTCTAAAAAAAATTCGCCTTGTCTTGAAGATTTAAAAACTTAAAAAATATATGAAATTTCATCTTTTTTGGTTGAAATATCAACTATTACATTTTTTGTTGGGAATCGTGATTTTAGGTTGAAAATGTAATTTTTTTTCGAAAATGTATTCATTTGGTTAAAAATTCAGATATGTTGTTCAATATTTATATTGTATGGTAGAAAAGTCATTTTCTTGTTGTCTAAGATAAATAAGTAAATTTGAAAATTTTTTTTTTATCTGAAATGCTAATGGTCAGGAAAAATAAAAAAATTGTTAATTAAAGGTAAATTCCCTAAAATACATTTATGAAAATCTCACCTTCTAAAGGAAACGAATCCAATAACAGAAGGAAGGAGAGGAGGAGGAAGAGGAGGAGGAGGAGGAGGAGGAGGAAGGGATGAATAGAAGGAACGCGGAGATCTATCAACTTGTCTTTGATATTTCTTCCTGGAAGTTAAGCAGGATTTGGAAGGTACCATTATCAAATCTGTATACCTAAATGAATTTCAAAATTATTGATTTTTTTTATTCTTAAAACTACTTATTGAAAATATAAACCCAATTTCATCAAGGTTATTAAAATAATAAATTAGCCGCTCACCTATCAACCCAATCGTCACGTCTTCGATCATCTCTACGACCTTCTCTGGAATAAGATTCTGTCCTTTCTCCTCGAAATTTGTCTCTTCTTTTCCGATCGTATTCGTCATCTGAGTCTGCCATCGTAGATATATTACGACTCTCTTAAATTATAGAAAATACATTTTCAGGATGGCTAAAAAACTTTAATTTTTTAAATTCCCTGATTTTTCAAATATATTTTTTACAATTCGCTAGAATTTATTGGGAATTCAACCTGATTTCTTATTAATTTATCCTGAATTCTTTTGCATTTTTTCACAATTAAAAAAAAAATCAATATTAAACAAGTATTAATTCTAGACCAGTAGACAAAAACAAATTAAAATCGCTTTTAGCTTTTGTTTAATTCATTCTGTAGTCTTTTAAACTCATCTTGGATTCCTAAAATTTTTATTCAATTCTTTTGATTTTTTCTAAACTCATTTCAAACTTACTGATTTTAAAATAATCATTTATAATTCTTTTATAAATTTCTTTTAGTCACTTAAAAATAATGGATTAAAATTTTTGCAGTAAATTATATATGTATGTAAATATTACATAAATTTTTTATAAACAGAATATAACAAATTTTATTATTATTATCAAGTGCGTAACTTTTAACCGAAAAAGTGAAGAATTTTAAATTGAATAGAAGTCAAATGAATTGTAATTTTATTCAATCCAAAAACTCTATTGTTTTCATTAAAATTGGATAAAATTTAAAGAATTAAAAAAAAAAATGCGAAGAATTCTATGATATTAATAAAAATTCAATAGGAATTAAACAACAATTCAAATCCTCGAGAATCTAATAAAATCCCTTGGAATATTTTAAAACTCCCTTAAAAATGTCAAATCCTTTGACATATTCTGAAATACTTTGACATTTTTTAAAGCTCTTGAACATCCATAGAATTTTTTAAAATACCCTAAATTTTTTTAATCCTTTGAAATCACTTGAAATCTATTAAGAAGCACATTTTTCTATCGTTTAAATAAAGATAAAAATGAATTTATTTTATTTATATATTTATATATATATATTATTTATTTAAATATTTTTATGAATGGAATACAAAAAATTTTAATTTATTATTCTCAAGTAACGTATTTTAAATTGAAAACAAGTCAAATAAATTGTATTTTTTTTTAAATCTAAAAAACTATTGCTTTCAGTGAAATTGGATAAAAAGTAGACAATTTTAAAAGAAATGCGAAAAATTCGATATTATTAAAAATTCAAGACGAATAAAACAAACATTCAAGAGAGGTGAAAACAATTCAGAAATATTACAAAACTCATTAAATTCAGTCAGTTTAAAATGAGTTTAGAAAAATTCAGGATTAAAAAAAAATTTTTTTTTATTAATTCCAAAGAATTCAAAAAAATTCAGGTTAAAATAACATTTCGGAGTAAATGGAAAATTTATTAAAATAGTTTGAGGGTTTTTCAGATCCCTTAAAATCATTTAAATCCTCGAAAATCTGGTAAATTCCTTTGGAATATATTTAAACTCCTTAAAATATTTCAAATCCTTTGAAATATTCTGAAACAACTTGACGTTTTTAAAGCTCTTGGACATCTTTGGAATTTTTAAAAATAACGTAAAAATTTTTTAATCCATTGGAATCACTTGAAATCTATTAAGAAACAAGTTTTTCTATCGTTTAAATAAAGATAAAAATTCTATGATATTAATAAATTTCAAGAAGTATTAAACAAAAATTCAAGAGAAATGAAAACAATTCAGAAATATTACAAAACTCATTAAATTCAGTCAGTTTGAAATGAGTTTAGAAAAATGCAGGATGATTAAAAAAATGTTTTAAAAAATTCCAAAGAATTCAAAAAAATTCAGGATGAAATAATAAGATTTTCGGAGTGAATGGAAAATTTATTAAAATAGTTTGAGGGTTTTTAAGATCCCTTAAAATCATTTAAATCCTCGAAAATCTGGTAAATTCCTTTGGAATATTTTTAAACTCCTTAAAATATTTCAAATCCTTTGAAATATTCTGAAACAACTTGACGTTTTTTAAAGCTCTTGAACATCTTTGGAATTTTTAAAAATACCGTAAATTTTTTTAATCCATTGGAATCACTTGAAATCTATTAAGAAACAAGTTTTTCTATCGTTCAAATAAAAAAAAATTCTATGATATTAATAAATTTCAAGAAGTATTAAACAAAAATTCAAGAGAAGTGAAAACAATCCCTTAAAATCATTCAAATCCTCGAGATTCTTATAAAATCCCTTGGAATCTTTTTAAATTCCCTAAAATATTTCAAATCCTTTGAAATATTCTGAAGTACCTGGGAATGTTTCAAGGCTCTCGAAAACTCCATGGAATTTTTTTTAAAACCTTAAAATCTTTAAAGGCGAAGAAAAGAGCGCTTTAAAATTCCATCGAATTTTTAAAAATAGCTTAAAATCTTGTCGGGCCTCTAAAATCGTTCCATACCTTCCGAAGTTCTTTATAACCGCCTAAAATCGAGCATTAAATTATTATTTTAAATCCATTAAAATCTTTGGATATACCTTGAAATCTTTATAACCTCATAAAAATAGAGTGGAATCGTTAAAAATACCCAAAGATATTTAAAATAGTTTAAAATCTTTTAAAATGTTTTACATCTCTTGATAACCTCTTGAATTTTTAAAATAGTCTAGAAATTTTTTTAATTACCTGGAAGTCTAAATCCTTTAAAACTTTTTAAAGATAAAAAATGTATTTAAATCTTTTGAAATACGCTAAAATATTTCAAAACATTTAGAATTACTTGGAATTTTTAAAATATATATTAAATTTTATATTTAAAATCCCTTGAACATTTTTATAGCTCTTGAAAATTCTTTTTAATATTTAAAAATACTCTAAAATCTTTGAAATTCTTTGAGAAACTTTTAAAAATAGTTTTAATTTTTTAGAAATTTCCTTGGAATATGAAAAATTTTCTAAAACCTGTAAAATCCATCGAATGTATTGAAATAACATTTTAAAATCTTGCGGAATTACATGAAAACTGATATTTCTTGGAATCCTGGAAAATTTATTAAAATACCTTCAAAGATTTTGAAATACCTTAAAATCGTTTAAATCCTCGGAAATTTTATAAAATACCTTCGTTTCTTTTCAAATCCCTTGGAATATCAAAAGTACTCTAAAATTTTTTAAATTATTGAAATATCGACAGAAATTATCCCTAAAAATTATTTATATCAATTGCAAATTCCTAAAATCAATTTAAAAAAAAAAGGATTCCTTTGAATCTTTTTAAGTATACTAGAATATTTTTTAAACTTTTAAATTCTCTTGCAATTTTGTAATGCTCTTGAAAATTCCTTACAATTTTTAATATTCAAAATATCTTAAAATATTTCTAATATTTTGAAATAATCTGAAATGCCTGTTAAAATTTTAAACCTCGTGAAAATTAGTTGAAATGTTTTAAAATACCTGAAAATAAAGTCCTTTAAATTATCGAAATAAATTTAAAATTCATTGAAATATTTTTAATATCCTTAAGCATTTTAAAATCTGCTTAGATCTCTTGACATTTTTTTAAAGCGCTAGAAAACTCCTTAGAATTTTTGATTTAAAAATAGTCTAAAATATTTATAATCTTTTAAAATAATCTGAAATATCTTGGTAATTTTGTAACACCTTGAAAATGCCTTTAAATTACTGAAATAAATTACAAATTCCTTAGAATATTTTTGAATATCCGAAAATATTAAAAATCTTTTGGATTTTCTCGATATTTTTTAAAGCTCTTGAAAATTCCTTACAATTTTTAATATTCAAAATATCTTAAAATATTTCTAATCTTTTGAAATAATCTGAAATGCCTGGAAAATTGGTAAACCTCTTAAATATTCTTTGGAATGTTAAAAAATTTCCGAAAATCTTTAAAGTAATTTGAAATTCCTTGAAATGAAAAATGAATTAAAAATTCATCCGAATCTTTTTAAATACCCTTCAATCTTTTTAATTCTTTTGATATTTTCTGAAACTCTTGAAAACTACTTTGAATTTTTAGTTTAAGAATATCCTTAAATAATTATGATCTTTTGAAATAATCTGAAATAGTTTGGACATTTTTTAACATCTTGAAAATTCTTTGGAATATTTAATTTACCCGAAAATTTTTAATGTCCCTTGAAATTAGTTTAAATTATTTAAATCAATTGAAGATTCTTTGTAATCGTTTTAAATATCCTAAAATATTTTTTAATCTTTTTAATTCCCTTGATATTTTTTAAAGTTCTTGAAAATTCCTTAGAATTTTGAATTTAAAAATTTCCTAAAATATTTATAAACTTTCGAAACGCATTGAAAATTCTTTAAATTTCTTTGGAATGTTTAAAAATACACGAAAATCTTTAGTCGTTTGAGATTCCTTTAAATTACTGAAATAAAATTTTAATTCCTTGGAATATTTTTAAATAACGTAAAATCTTTGGAATTTTCTTAACATTTTTTAAAGTTTGTGAAAATTCATTAGAATTTCTAATTTAAAAATATCCTAAAATATTTTTAATCTTTTAAAATAATCTGAAATACCCAGGCAATTTTTGAACATCAGAAAAGTTCTTTGGAATGTTTGAAAATACTCGAAAATCTCTAAAAGTCCTTTGAAATTACTTTAAATTACTGAAATAAATAAAAAATTCTTTGGAATCTTCTTAAATATCTTAAAATATTTGAAAATATTTACTAAAGATATCCTAAAATATTTCTAATCCTTTAAAATTTTTAATTCCCTTGATATTTATTAAAGTTCTTGAAAATTCCTTAGAATTTTTAATTAAAAAAAAAAAACTAAAATATTTATAATCTTTTGAAATACCTTGGAAATTTGTTAAAATCTTGAAAAATCTTTAGAATGTTTAAAAGTACACGAATATTTTTTAAGTCCTTTGAAATTCCTTTAAATTACTGGAATGAATTAAAAATTCCTTGGAATCTTTTTAATTCTCCTAAAATCTTTTGAATCCTATTGACATTTTAAAAATTTTTTGAATTTTTTTTAGAATTTTTAATTTTAAATTATTCAAATAAAAAGTTAATCCAGATTGCTAGAAAAATAACTTTAAAAAACGTAAAATTGGAGAAAATCGTAGAAAATATACTTTGAAAAATTATTTGTTTACCATTTTTTTAAATAAAATTACTAAAATAAATTAAAAATTCCTTGAAACCTTTCAATTCTCCTAAAATCTTCTGAATTCTCTTGACATTTTAAAAAGTTTTTCAGAATTCTTTAGAATTTTTAATTTAAAAATATCCTAAATTATTTTTAATCTTTAAAAATAATCTGAAATACATTGGAATTTTTTTTAATTCTTTGAAATTACTGATATAGACTAAAAATTCCTTGGAATCTTTTTCGTGTTTTGTTCTTTTTGTTTTTTTGTAGAAATCATACTTGCAACAAATTATTTGTTTATAATTTTTTTTTATAAAACTACTGAAATAAATTTTAAATTCCTGGAAATCTTTTGAATTCTCTTGAAATTTTTCAACATTAAATTTTAAAAAACGTAAAATTGTAAAAAATCTCAGTTAAAACATACTCTCAACAAATTATTTGTTAATAAAATTACTGACATAAATTTAAAACTCCTTGGAATCTTTTCAATTCTCTTAAAATCTTTTTAATGCTCTTGACATTTTTTAAAGTTTTCGAAAATTCTTTGGAACTTTTAATTTAAAATTATCCAAATTTCTTGCAATATAACTTTAAAAATGTAAGATTGTAAAAACTTGTAGAAAACACGCTTTCAACAAATTATTTGTTTATATTTTTGTAAATAAAATGTTTAATTCCTTGTAATTTTGAATTCTCCTAAAATTTTTTGAATTCTCTTGAAATTTTTTCAAAATTCTTTAGAATTTTTAATTTAAAAATATCTTAAAATATGTCTTTATCTTTAAAAATAATCTGAAATACCTTGGAAAATTTTTAACATCCTTTGAAATTACTGAAAGTTTTTGAAAATTCCTTAGAATTTTTAATTTAAAAAACGTAAAATTGTAGAAACTCGTAGAAAACACACTCTAATCAAATTATTTGTTTATAAAATTACTGAAATAAATTAAAAATTCCTTGGAATCTTTTTAATTCTCATAAAATCTTATGAATTTTCTTGAAATTTTTTTAAATAAAAAAAAAATAAAAATTTTATTCTAAAAATATCCTAAAATTTTTTTAACATCCTTTGAAATTTCTGAAAGTTTTTGAGAATACTTTAGAATTTTTTATTTAAAAAAACGTAAAATTGTAGAAACTCGTAGAAAACATACTCTAATCAAATTATTTGTTTATAAAATTACTGAAATAAATTTAAAATTCCTTGGAATCTTTTTAATTCTCATAAAATCTTATGAATTTTCTTGAAATTTTTTAATTAAAAAAAAAAAAATAATAAAAATTTTATTCTAAAAATATCCTAAAATTTTTTAACATCCTTTGAAATTACTGAAAGTTTTTGAGAATACTTTAGAATTTTTTATTTAAAAAAACGTAAAATTGTAGAAACTCGTAGAAAACATACTCTAATCAAATTATTTGTTTATAAAATTACTGAAATAAATTAAAAATTCCTTGGAATCTTTTTAATTCTCATAAAATCTTATGAATTTTCTTGAAATTTTTTAATTAAAAAAAAAAATAATAAAAATTTTATTCTAAAAATATCCTAAAATTTTTTAACATCCTTTGAAATTACTGAAAGTTTTTGAGAATACTTTAGAATTTTTTATTTAAAAAAACGTAAAATTGTAGAAACTCGTAGAAAACATACTCTAATCAAATTATTTGTTTATAAAATTACTGAAATATATTAAAAAATACTTGGAATCTTTTTAATTCTCATAAAATCTTATGAATTTTCTTGAAATTTTTTTAAATAAAAAAAAAAATTTTATTCTAAAAATATCTTAAAATTTTTAACATCCTTTGATATTATTGAAATAGATTAAAAATTCCTTGGAATCTTCTCAAATGTTTTAAGCATTTGATAAATCTTGTAAATTCCCTTAACATTTTTTAAAGCTCTCATTCTCATTAGAAATTCGCGAAAATAAAGATCTTTCAAACCAAAGTCGGCCTTTACACCATACTTAAGCTACCGGCTTCTGTTTAGAATACGTGGAAAATTTCTCACATATTTAAAAATTGAAATTAAAATACAATGCGTGAATAAATCATTTGTCAAGTTTCCGGTTGTTATTAAATCGATTTCAACTGATAATCAGTCATCAGATATTATGCCGACAGCCTCGATTTTACAGTCTGATAAAAATAACGGGAAACTCGCCAATTAGACATCGGTGTGACGGTGACCTGAACACCCTGAACGACCGCGACCGAACAACCTAACCTTCAAAGGCGAAGCGTCAACTCTCTTTTTGGGGTTAGTTTTCCTTCTCCAGCTATTTTATCAGCAGGTGTAAGAGAGAATGAAGCTAGAACACCCGAAAATTTTAGAAAAAGGATACTTTTTAAGGCCTTTTGCACTTAATAAATGATATGTCCCGAAAATATTTGGCGGCTACGACCACGATGCAATATAGGCAACAATTACAAATGAGATATTTAATTACCAATCAATGAATGGAAATGCAGGCTTTAAGTATCAACCGACAGAGAAACTTTCAGATTTGATTTTGGGATTTACAATATGTTCAAAATTACACTCACCCTTTGACACTTTAATTTTGCCAAAAGAAAGCAGACTTTAGGAAACACTGAGCAACACTGACACTGACAAACACACTGACACGATGACACTCTGTCAGAGATAGCCAGTTACAGAAAATCACCGAATTGCGTCTTGAGGACTCTGCGATCGGTTTAAAAAAGGCGCGAGAATTTTAAATGACCGATTTGGACGACACTAGTTTTTAAAAAACTAATAAGATTTCTAAGAGAGTCATCGGGTCTGATTTTTAATTAGATCTTTATTTTATTTATAAATAAACAAATATCACCTTAAAATAGAAGTTTTTTAAATTTGACGTTCTCGGTTCTAGTCCATAACAGGAAAATGGTTGAAATCGTTCAACTTTCATAGAGTAACATTAATTAAAGCTGTTCCAATATTATATAATAAACAAAAATTGTATGGAAAAATTATTTTTCGGAAGAATGTTTTCTACGATTTTCCATAAGTCTACATTTTTTAAAGTTCTATTTCAAGATATTCACATAAAAACAATATAATGATGAAGAAATTTCTTCTTGAGATTATTATTGTTTATATTATAAACAAATTTAAGAAACAAATTAGATGTCCATTTTTTAATTAGGAACTTTATGATAATTTTAGCAAAATGCATAATTTTTTAAACCAATTTTATAATTCTTTTAACAGATGCATTATTCGGGTATCTGTCTACGAAAAAAAAATTGATGTCAAATTTTTTAATTAGGATCTTGATAATAAATTACATTTTCTATCTGTCGATGGAAAAATAAAATTTTTTTCGATATCAGTATTTGTAATTTGTAACTTAATGATAATTTAATTAACATTAATACTTAGTTGATAAATTATCTAATGTTTTAAATAAACTTAATAAACATATGTATTCGACTGACATCGAAAACAAACTTTCCATGGACAGATTCCCGAATAATGCATTTCTTTATTATTATTTTTTTTAATATAAAATTTATCAACTGATTATAAAGTTTACTGAAATTATCATGACGTTCTAAATTAAAAACACTGACATAAAAAAAAACGAATTTTCCCGTTCACAGATGCCCGAATAATGCATTTGTTTTTTAAAAATCATAAAATTAAAGTTGAAAAGTCGAATATCGAAAAAAGAATTTCCGTTGATAGATGTCCCAATAATGCATTTGTTTAATAAATTTGTTTGAAAAAATTATCAATTTTGCTGAAATTATCATGAAGTTCCTAATTGAAAAAGTTGAAATCGAAAAAACGAATTTTTCTGCAAAAAAATGCCTTATTAATAAATTAGTTTATTAAATCTGTTTTAAAAAATCCTAAAATTCATCAACCAATTATGAATGTTACTGAAATTGTCATAAAGTTCCCTATAGAAAGAACTGGCTTTGAAAAAAACGATTTTTTCTCCCGACAAATGCCGAATGATGCATTTGTTTATTTAATTTGTTTTAAAAAATCATTATGATACAAAAATTGTGAAATTTTATAAAATTATCATAAAATTTCTAATTTAAAAAGTTTAAATAAAAAAACGATTGTTCCTGTCTAAAAATGTCTGATTAATGCGCTTTTTTATTAAATTTTTAAATAATAATAATAACAATAATAAGCTAAAGAAGACATTTATTCATCGTTATATTGTGTTTAAAGAAATTGCTTGCAATATAACTTTAAAAACATAAAATTATGGAAAATCGTAGAAAACAGTCTTTCAACAAATAATTTGTTAATACAATTTGTTCAAATTGTCGAATCTTTGTTAAATTTTTACTTAGAGCGAGGTAATAATTAATGAAATTTAACAAGACTAATTTTTTTAACAAAATTATCATTGTCTATCGTATCTAGTTTTCACTAACTAGGGATTAGTTATTGTAATTTAACAATCGCAATTGTTTAAAAAATTAAATATTGTTTATAACTATCTTCTGTTAGATAATTGTTAGAAAATCGCAGGTTTTTCGAATTTTTCATCTTATTTTAAACTTTTTATTAGATTGGAGTAATAATTAATTCAGTTTAACCAACATTATTGTTTCAACAATTGATTATTATTTTAAATAATTTTTTTCGTTTAATAATGCTAGAAAGTTTCATTTTTTTCTGAATCTGTCCACTGTTTGTCAACTTTTCAATTAGAGAAAAATAATAATTTGTAAAAATCAATAAACATAATTGTTCGAACAATATATTATTGTTTATAATAATCTTCTTTTATATTATTACTAGAAAGTTCCGATTTTTCTAATATATTCAGCTTTTTTCTGACTTTTGAGAGAGGAAAAATACTAAATATTATTAATAATTATTATTTAAATAAAAAGGAAGTCATTGAATACTTCAAGGAAAATTAACATTTAATAGAATCCATAAACACAATTTTAACAAATTTTCAAATGTCTGTTTTATTTCAGAAAAATATATTCACAAAAAAGAAAGAGATTGTTTAAAAAAATATAAATAAAAAGCCAAAGCAAAGTAAAAAAATTACAAAAAAACCGCAGTCTCTAGCAATTATATAAGAGGAGATAGTTGTAACCGATACTAAATAGTTTAAACAATTATGTGTGTAAGTAAAAAGTGGACAAAAAGTTCAAATTTTCACAAAAAAACAGAACTAAAAAATATAGCAATAGAGAGAAGAGAGTTATGAACAATTAAAATTTGTTTAAACAATAATTTTTGCTATAATGCATTAATTTTTGTCTCGTTCTAAGTGAAGAGTTACAAGAAAATGTATTAAAATATTAAAAAGTTTTAAATTATTTCTTAATCTTTTTAAATTTCTAACTATTGCTTAAAATTATTCAAATCTTTTACTAAAATTTTGTAATCTTGGAAAATTGAAAAATTTTCTATTAAATTGTTTTTCAAAATTTAAGGAATCAATTCGAAATGTTTTAAAATTCTTCTGAATAATATTTTAAAATTAATTTTATAAACCAATAATCGATTTTAAATTTTCTTAGAAAACTTAAGATATTTTTTTCATTCTCTTAAACTATTTTAAAATTCTTAAAAAGCTTCTTCTTTGGAATCTTCATTCGAAAAAATGATTCAGAATTACAAAAAATTTCCAAAGTTTGAACAAAAGAATCTGGAAGACTTTTAGGCAATTTTTATAATTTTGCAAAATTTTTAAAATTGTAGGAAAAATTTGGATCGTTTCTATGCTTATTTATAAGGTTTAATTGTTCTTTAGAAGTTTTGAAAAGGTTAAAAAATATGTAGTTTAAGACTTGTAAAGATTTTTACAAATTTGTAAAAAGGCTACATTTTTGTAAATTACCAAGAAAAGAAGAAATATTTCAAATGATTTCCTAAAATTTCAAAAAAGAATGTTAAAAGATATCAATACAAAATTATGCAATTTTTCAAGAATATAAAATATTAGAAAGAATTCAAGTAAGTTTAAGAGATCTTTAAAATTTTTGAAAATATTAAAAAATAATGTAATACTTAATTTTTAAGATTTCTAGATAAAAAAAAAAAATGCAGATTTTTTAAGATTCAAATGTTTCAAAATTAACTTTTAAAAAAACATTTGACCTTTTAAAATTCTTAATAAGTTTCAAGATTTTGTACAATAATTAATTAAAGTGATGTAAAAAAGTGTAATTTTTAAATAAAAATTTTGTAATTACAAATGTAACAAAAATTACAGTTTTCACATTGTTGCAATTGGGAAATTATAGTTTTACCCGGGAACAAAAGATTTTTTGAAAGAACAAAATTGGTCAGAAATTTTTTTTTTAATGATCTAGTAATAAATCAATAATTTCTTATAAAAGAAAAACCAAAATGAAAACATTCATTCATTTGCGTGAATATTGTAACCTTGACATTCTATATAATACATACCATGACTATGAACATTGATTGTAGTCTACAATATAATTAGTTATTTATAGTTGCCAATATTAACACGGATCTTCTCTTATATTATTCATGGTCTTCTATAAATATACCATGCATCTTAATAAATTTAATAACATGAAAAAAATTAATCCAACCATAGAAAAAAGTTGATAAATTGACCGAAGTGTCTTGTCCCGAAATTCTGAATGACAAGTCGAATATTTTTCATAAACTTGGCTAGTCGTCTCGAATATTTGGGACGACTAGTCCATCCTCTTTGCTAACTCTCACAATTTTTCGGGACAGCTAGACGCAGCCGTACAAAAATTTTATGAAAAAAAACTTTCTGGACAAAAATTTGTGAAAACAAAATGTAGCAATCAAAATTGTTTGGAAAAATCTTTTTTTAATTTAACGAAAGAACTTGTTTGAAACTAACATTCTAAATTAACTTTTTAAATTATTTTTCTTAAAAAAAAACTTTCGCTGAAACCTCCCCATCACAAATATTCTTCCTCTTACTTCCCCTCCTTAAAAAAATTGACTGATGTGATTTTTCTTTGGTAAACTCTTTTAGTATCTTAAAATGAAGAACAAGTTCGTTCGCCAACCATTTTGGATAAAAATTCGAAAAGTGAGCACATTTTGAATATTTTTAATTAGGAATTTTATGATACTTTTATCAAAATTCATAATTTTTATATTATTATGATGATTTTTTAAACAAATGCATCATTCGGGCATTTGTCGTCAAAAGAAAATCGTTTTTTTTTCAATACAAGTCCTTTCAATTTGGAGTTTCATGACAATTTTAGTAACATTCATAATCAGTTGATAAATTTTACGATCTTTTTAAACAAATTATATAAACGAATGTATTAATAAGGCATTATAGGAAAAAAATTCGTACCTTTCGATTTTAACTTTTTCAATTAGGAACTTCATGAAAAAATTAGCAAAATTTATAACTTTGTGATCAATTTTGTGATTTTTTAAAACAAATTTACTAAACAAATGCATTTTTCGAGCATCCGTGGACGAAACAATTCGTTTTTTTCTATGTCAGTCTTTTTAATGGGGATCTCATGATGATTTCAGAAAAATTCATAATTGGTCGATAAATTTTATATTTTTTTAATAACAAATGCATCATTCGGGCATCTGTCGATGAAAAAAAAAATTTTTTGATACCCTAATAAAAAAAGTTGCCATAGAAAAAAACAAACTTTTCTGTAGACAAATGCCTGATAAATGCATTTGTTGATGAAATTTGTTTAAAGAAATCATAAAATTTATCAACTTATTATGAATGCTGCTAAAATTCTAATAAAGTTCCCAATTGAAAAAACTGGAATTAAAATACCCGAATTTTTCTGCCAAAAAATGCCCGAATAATGTAGTTGTTTAGTAAATTTGTGTTTTAAAAATCATACGATGAATAAACAAATTATGAATTTTGCTAAAATTATCATGAAGTTCCTAATTTATAAAAATGTACATCGAAAAAAATGAATTTTGCTATCGATAAATGCCTTATTACTGCATTTGTTCATTAATTTATTTATAATATAAACAATTATAATTTCAAGAAAAAATTTTTTAAATATAATTTTTGGTGGATTTTTATGCATAAGTTTGTTTTCAAAATTTTGTTTTCAACCATTTTTTTTTAATAATAATAAATATTTTTTTTCAGTTTCGTTTAAGACCTAAATTGACCTCATATTATAGGCTAAAAACCCCTTCCTTGTAGGCGCATGGCGCCTACTTTTACTAATTTTTGAGATTTATTAAAAATTCCCTTTGATCTCTGAAAATACCCGGGAATATTTCAAAATATTCAAAATCTGTTCCTAAGAATTTAAAAAAAGACCCTACCATTTTTTTAATTCCCTTCAATTTTTGGAACATATTGAACATTCATTGGCATATTTGAAAGTGCCTTACAATATTTAAAATTCTTTGAAATCGGGTGAATTTATTGAAATTTATTGAAAATTCTTTACAATTTTTGAAATACCAAAAAACACATTATATCTTTTAAAACACCTTGAATTTATTGAGCTTTCTTGAAAATTTCTTGGAATCTTTGAAAGTAATAAAATACCCAACAATATATTATATCTTTTGAAATATTCTCATTTCACTGAAATCTATTGAATATTCATTAAAATTTTGGAAAATACCCTACAATAATTTGATCATTTTGAAATCCCATCAATTCATTGTATTGTTTTAAAAATTTCTTGGAATCTTTGAAAATACGCAAAAATATATTATATCCTTTGATATCTGTTCAATTAAATGAAATCTATTGAAATTTATTGAAAATTCCCTGGAATCTTTGAAAATACCCTAAAATGTATTATATCCTTTCAAATATGTTCAATATACTGAAATCCATGGAACATTTTTTAGATTTTTTGAAAATACCCTATGATTATTTGAAATACTTTCAATTTTTGATTTATATTGAAATTTACTTATAAACTTTCAAAATACCTTAAAATATTTAAAATTATTTTCAATCTGTTCAATTAATTGTAATCTATTTAATTTTTTTAATATATTGAAAATAATGTGTAATTTTTGAAAATACCAAAATTATATTATATCCTTTATAATTTG
>NC_046658.1:158180152-158186811 GCF_010883055.1 Belonocnema kinseyi | reverse complement strand
AAATATTTCAATCACATCGAAATCCCTTGAATTTACTGAAATTTAAAGAAAATTCCTTGGGATCTCGGAAAATACCCCAAAATGTATTATATCCTTTAAAATCGGTTCGATCCTTTCAATTTTCGAAATATATTGTAATTTACTTATAAGCTTTTAAAATAACTTAAAATATTTCAAATTATTTTAAGTCTGTTCAATTAATTGAGATCTATTAAAATTCCTAGAAATTTTCTAAATTACCCTAACATATTTCTCTTTGAAATTTTTTCAATTTTGAGAACAGAAACAACTTACATGCTGCGAACACTAACCAGTCGATTATAAAATTATTATTATTATTATTATTATTAATTACACCTAATTGATCGAATTTTATTAGTAATTGATTAAATATGAACTATTTTGATTAAACAATTTACCTCGCTTGTTTCAGGTTTTTTTTTGTTTTCTTCAAATGATTGAAGAATGCGGTGTAATTTTCAGAACGCGACCTTTACACCAATATTTCTAACAACTACAATTTTCTCGCCGACGATCGACCTGATAAGATCGCCGAGGCGGACATCGGCGCGACTTCATAGAAGTTCAGCCGTTTAGCGCCTCGCGATTTTACGATAGGTCGACAATTACAGTACTTTTCGCATTAATGGCTATTATCTAATTTATTCAAGGAGGTATCCGCCTACTATTATGTTGGCAATTAAAATTTCTATCACGTAGTTCATAGTGCGGGCATCAATCACTCTGAGATGAGTCCAACTGGGATGCAAACGCGGAACAACTTTGTCGAGAATGAACTTACTAAATCACTCGAGTTAATTAAAATCGTTGAAAATATGATCAAATAATTGCTGGAAAAAATTTTTCATTAATGAGAAATTTAATGTATGTAAATTTTTCCTTCAAGCATTCCCTTGACTCATTGTGTTTTCTGATAAAGAAAAATAAATCTCGTTCAGTTAATCGAATTATAATTGAGGCTGTCAGAGATTTAATTGAAATTTTATAAAAGTGAAGATGAAAAAGTTGATATTATTCAATTTTGAACTGAATGGAAACAAAAATTTGAAACGAACAAAAAATATTTTCTTTATTCATACTAATTAAAATAAGTATGAAATAATGATTTGAGTGATTAAGAGAAACGCTCTTGTTTTATAACAATATTTTTTTTCACCTTGATAAAAGTTTTTGATATAAACCATTTAAATATTTATAAAGTCAAAATAACAATTAGATCTGCTTCTTGAAGCTTCAAATATATTAATTAAAAATTCAATACTATTATTAGTATTTATAATGCAATTAATTAAACTAATAATTATTAGAAGAAAATCTTATTTGACTGCTTTTTGGGGAATTTAGTTTCTTGATAATATTTACAGAAGCCAATTAGGATTTAATATTATTTCAAAGAGATTGCAAAAATTATATTTTCGGGAAATTTAACAGTTTTAAAGTTTATACAAATTCTCTCAAAAAGGTATTTGAATTAATCTCCCAGGAATTTTCAATAGATTTCAATAAATTGAAGGCATTTCAGAGGATTTTATATATAAAATTTAGATTTAATTTATTAGTCATTATTTCGTTTTTAAATTAATAAATTAATTTTTAAAATATATTCACAAAAAGTAGAAAATTACATACCGTTGTAAAATAAATTTAAAAAAATGAAAAATTTTCAATTGTATATTTTCAAAATACAATAAAGTTTAATGGTAACTCTTCAAAAATGAAGAACTTTGAATTTTACAAATGTCTGGAATTTAGGAGTTTTTAATTTTGAAAATTTACTGTTAATAATTATGCAAATTTTCAGTTTTATACTTTAAAACTCTGTGAGGTTGATGACTTACAATAGAAATTTAATCAATTTGGAAGAGTTTAAATTGAAAAATCTTTTTTCCTAATATTCAAAATTATCACGATTTATGAATATTTATTTATATAGTTTCAAGGTTAAATATTTCTAAACTGAAAATCTTTGAAATTGAAAATTTTCTAATTTTTAATCTGTAAAATTTTAGAACTTCAAATTGCAAATCTTGAAAATAAAAATTCTTTCATTAAAAAAATTGTTAATAAAAAATTATGCATGGTTTAATTTTTACAATTAAAAATTCTGCCACTTTGATGATTTCTAATCAAATTTTTTTCAATTTGGAAGATCTATAATTAAAACCTTAAATTTTGATCTCCAAGGTCATTAAAATTTAAGAACTCTTTTTCAAATATCTTTAAAATTCAAGAAATATTAATTTCAACTCTTAAAAAATGTAGATCTTTGAATTGCAAATCTTTTAAATTTAGAAGCTTTTAATTCTGAAAATTTACAATAAATAATTATGTAAATTTTTAGTTTTATACTTAAAAATTCAGTAAGGCTAATGATTTACCTTAAACATTTTATCAATTCAGAAGATATAAAATTGAAAAATCTTCTTTATGTTTAAAATGATCACAATTTATGAATATTTATTTATATATTTCCAAAGTTGAAGAATTTTAAACAGAAAATCGTTTAAATTGAAGATTTATCAATTTTCGAACTTTGAAATTTTAGAACTTAAAATTATAAACCTTTAATATGGAAGATTCTTTAATTTAAAAAAATTTATATACAAAATTATGCAAATTTTAAGTTTTACAATTAAAATGCTGTAATTTTGATGATTTACATTTAAAAATTTTCCCATTTGAAAGAGTAGATTTAAAAATTTAAATTTTTATTTTCAAGGGTATTAAAATTGAACAAAATTTATTAAAACATTTGTAACATTGATTAGTTTTTAATTTTTAATCAGAAAGATGGAAGAATTTCCAAATGTAAATCTTTACAATTAAATATTTACAATAAAAAGTTAAAAATTGCGTGCAATTAAAAGATAAATATTTATAATTAAGTAAAGTGTAATCTTATTTTTTAAATTCAAGAAATTTGAATTGGAACTCTTCAAAATCCAGAACTCTGAATTGTAAATCTTTGAAATTAAAGAAAATTCAGGAATTTTTAATTTGTAACTCTATCAAATTGTAGGACTCTACATTTTAAATCCGTATATTGGAAGAGTTTATAATTTTGACAATTTAAAATGTAAAATTATGCAAGATTCAATGTTTTCATTTTAAAAAGCTGTCATTTTGATGCTTTACATATTAAATTTCTTTAATTTGAAAATGTATGTATTTCCAATCTTTAAGCTGGAAAATGTTTAAATTGCTAATTATTAAAATCCAAGAATTCAATTGTGAACCATCAATCTTAAAATATTTAAAAAATTCCAAATTACATAATTTAAGAATATAAACCTTGAAACTATTAGTCATAATTTTTTGTTAATTCGAGAAGTTTCTAATTAAGATTATTATTATTATTATTGTGAATTTGAAAAATTGTGAATTAAAAATTTGACTTTTGATTTCCAAAATCATTAAAATGTCAGAATTTCATTTTTATATATCCCAAAATTCAAGAGTTTTCAACTGTCACTCTTTGAAATTTGAGAACTTTGAATTGTAAACTTTACTTTTGATTTTCAAAATCATCCAAGTTTAAGAACTTTTTTTACTTTTTCAAAATTGAAAAGTTTCAAATCAATTAATTATCAATTAATAATTAATAATCAATTAATTAAATTGAACCAATTCAATCAATTTCAGTAAAAAGAATATTTTATTAACTTCATTTTAAAAAAATAGTAATTAATTAACAGCAAACCGACGACTATTTCTTTCAATGACTCTTCAGGTGTATAATTGCTTACAAAGTAACTTTCTGATTGAACCAGTCGGCGGTAAATTTTTCAAAATGAAATACAGAGTATCTGCAATTAATAGAAATGCAACAAATTGTTTAGAAGAGTTGAAGTCATTGGTCCGAGTATGGATTAAAAATATATAATTATAGCACTTTTCCGAGGATCTTCACCTGTCGTCAGATCCTTTCCCTGACGATGAAACCATCGTTAATATCGCTATTTTACTCCCGGAATTGATTCTTTCACCAGTGGGGGAATTACTATATAAGCCTTCACTTAAGAACCGATTAACGTATTATCGTAGACATTTCTAACAAATAAAGAACCTTTTTCGAATCGGGTATTGTGATAAGTGTTGAAAAAATATGGGCCGAAGTATCGGGCCATGTTTGGCCTTGATCTTGTTGGCCTTAGTTTTTGTCACTTATGCACGACCAGGTACAACTCATGTTTTAAACTAAAACTTGATTAATAAATTAAGCATTCATATATTTCAAAAAAGAAAAAATACTTTTCTTATCTTGGAAACTAATTATCTGATTGTTTTGTGCTTTAGGTGGACATGGTGGTAAAACATTAGGAGCTGTTGGATCTCTCAGTAAGTTATTTTCATTAACAAATATAATAAGATATTATCAAGCTTAAATAATTGTTTAATAATATATTTGATACATATTTTGATAATAATGTATTACTGATAGACACGACCTTTTTCAGATAATTAATTGTCTTTCTTTATAAACAAATGACAAGCAGTATTATCATTGTAGCTGTTTATGAAATTATTTTATCAAGAAATAATAATTTTCTTAGAAGATAAAATAATTTTTAATAATTTTGAATAGCGAATTCTATTTTAGTTTTTTTTTAGCAAGTGCACCGGATTCTTTAACTGAAGATCAATCAGCAAACCCGAAGCCTAATGTCAAGACTGGTATTAAAACAAATCCTAAGAGAGGATTTCCGGGCGAAAAACGCAAAGGAAAAGTGGTTGATCAAAATCCGTTCGAAGGTTGTCTTCTCTGGGCAGATGGGAAAGCTCCAAATTTTAAAAATATTCCACGAGTGCCAGGAAGTACATTAAGTGATGAAGATAGTGAAGATTCTAAAAGTGATAATGGGGATTATAATGAGGATCCGGAAAGTAATGATGGGGATTATAATGAAGATCCGGAAAGTGAAAATGGAGACTATAATGAAGATCCAGAAGGTAACAACGGGGATTATGTAGAAGATCCGGAAAGTGAAAATGGAGATTATAGTGAAGATCCAGAAAGTGAAAATGGTGATGATAATGAAAATCCCGAAAGTGTAAATAAAAGTGGTGATAAAAAGTCAAGTGAAAAAACGGGTGATAAACCTAACATTGTTAATCCAAAAATTGGAGGACCTGCAGCTCAAGGTGAGCCATGTAATACTAAAAGATGCCAACGTCCTGAGGCTAAAGGTAATGTCAAAGGTGGGGGAAGGAGACCTAGTGGTCCAAATAAACAGGGCTCAGAAACTACACCCAAAAAAAATTCCGAAAACCCTGAAGGACCCCAGAAATTTGGCCCACAAACCCCTAGTAGATCAAATGTCCCTGAGAATGATGAATCGAAATCGAAATCCATACCATCTAAACCACAGGATGAGAAAAGTCCCAAGGACAAGCCTGAAAACCAGAAACCAGAGGATGAGAAGAGTCCTGAAGAGATGCCTGAATCTCCGAAACCAGAGGATGAAAAAAGTCCTGATGATAAACCGGACAAACCAAGTCCAGTGGAGAAGGTAAGTCCTGATGGAAAACCTAATACATCCAAACCAGAGGATGGGAAAAATCCCAAGGACAAACCTGAAAACCAGAAACCAGAGGATGAGAAGAGTCCTGAGGAGATGCCTGAATCTCCACAGCCAGAGGATGAAAAGAGTCCTGATGATACACCGGACAAACCAAGTCCAGTAGATAAAGTGAGTCCTGATGGAAAACCTAAACCATCCAAACCAGAGGATGAGAAAAGTCCTAAGGACAGGCCTGAAAACCAGAAACCAGAGGATGAGAAGAGTCCTGAAGAGATGCCTGATTCTCCGAAGCCAGAGGATGAAAAGAGTCCTTATGATAAACCGGACAAACCAAGTCCAGTAGATAAAGTGAGTCCTTATGGAAAACCTAACCCATTCAAACCAGAGGATGGGAAAAGTCCTAAGGACAAGCCTGAAAACCAGAAACCAGAGGATCAGAAGAGTCCTGAAGAGATGCCTGAATCACCGAAGCCAGAGGATGAAAAGAGTCCTGATGATAAACCGGACAAACCAAGTCCTGTAGAGAAAGTGAGTCCTGATGGAAAAGCTAACCCATCCAAACCAGAGGATGAGAAAAGTCCTAAGGACAAGCCTGAAAACCAGAAACCAGAGGATGAGAAGAGTCCTGAAGAGATGCCTGATTCTCCGAAGCCAGAGGATGAAAAGAGTCCTTATGATAAACCGGACAAACCAAGTCCAGTAGATAAAGTGAGTCCTGATGGAAAACCTGACCCATCCAAACCAGAGGATGGGAAAAGTCCCAAGGACAAGCCTGAAAACCAGAAACCAGAGGATGAGAAGAGTCCTGAAGAGATGCCTGAATCACCGAAGCCAGAGGATGAAAAGAGTCCTGATGATAAACCGGACAAACCAAGTCCTGTAGAGAAAGTGAGTCCTGATGGAAAACCTACCCCTTCCAAACCAGAGGATGGGAAAAGTCCCAAGGACAAGCCTGAAAACCAGAAAACAGAGGATGAGAAGAGTCCTGAAGAGATGCCTGAATCACCGAAGCCCGAGGATGAAAAGAGTCCTGATGATAAACCGGACAAACCAAGTCCTGTAGAGAAAGTGAGTCCTGATGGAAAAGCTAACCCATCCAAACCAGAGGATGGGAAA
>NC_046658.1:158166358-158180052 GCF_010883055.1 Belonocnema kinseyi | reverse complement strand
GAAACCAGAGGATGAGAAGAGTCCTGAAGAGATGCCTGAATCTCCGAAGCCAGAGGATGAAAAGAGTCCTGATGATAAACCGGACAAACCAAGTCCAGTAGAGAAGGCAAGTCCTGATGGGAAATCTAACCCATCTAAACCAGAGGATGGGAAAAGTCCCAAGGACAAACCTGAAAAGCAAAAACCAGAGGATGAGAAGAGTCCTGAGGAGATGCCTGAATCACCGAAGCCAGAGGATGAAAAGGGTCCTGATAATAAACCTGAAAAGTCCAAAACAGCTGATAAAATGAGACCAGATAATAAACCTGAAAACCCCAAATTAGAAGATAGAAATAATCCAGAAGATAAGCCTGAACAACCCGAACCAGATAAAAAGCCTAAACAATCTAAACCAGAGAGTAACAAGAGGCCAAATGATAAGCCTGATAAATCGAGGACAGAAGATAAAAAGAGTCCGGATGAAATGCCTGAACAGCGCAAACCAGGAGATGAGAGTAGTCCAGATGATAAACCTAAAGAACCAAAACTAGAGGAAAGGACTGAAACTCCCAAACCAGACAATAACGAGAGTCAAGATAATAAGCCTGAAAAATCGAAGCCTGAAGATGAGGTTAGTCCAGATGATAAGTCTGAAAAATCCAAACCAAAGGATAAAGAAAGCCCAGATGAAAAACCGAATCCAGAAGATAAAAAGAGTCGAGACAATATGTCTGAAAACCCCAAACCAGGAGATGAAAAAAGGCCAGATGATGAGCTTCAACAACCTAAACCAAGTGATGAAAAAAGCCCAAAGGAAAAAACGAAACCAGAAGATGAAAAGAGTCCAGATGATAAGCCTAAAAAACCCAAACTAGAGGATAGCAAAAGACCCGATGGTGAGCCTGAAAAACCGAAAACAGACGATGGGCCTAAGGAGCGCAAACCAGAGGATGAAAAGAGCCCAGACGAAAAGCCGGAATCATCCAAACCTGAAGAGGAAAAAAATCTTTCCAAGGAACAAGAGCAACCTAATCCAAAAGACAAAACAGATCCTGAAGATGAATCAAAGAAGCCAGATATGGCATTCCCAGATGATAAGCGTTTACAGAAACCAGATATCGATCAAAGAAGCAATCAAACACCTTCAACAAAAACTGGGGCACCTACGAAAAATCCTAACAATATTTCAAAGGATAATTATCTTGATAAACCTAAACCTGATTCTACTCCTGAAACCAAACTTCAAGACGACAATACTCCTTCTTCCGAGCCTGATGATGAAGAGTGTTCTGAAGATCCTTCTGAGCCGGACGATGAATCACCAGATGAGCCTGAAGATAATTCACAAGAAATGCAACCTGTTTCGGATGAACCTGTATTATTACCCAATGGTAAACCACATCCTTATCCTAAAAATCCTTTCCTAAATCCTGCACTTGGGAAACAGTCAAAACCACCAAAGCCAGGTATATATTACATATAAATCCTTAAAAAAATACTATCGTTGTCCCAAAAATAATTTTATTTCTAATTCCAGGAAATAATATTGATAGCAGAGGAAATTTCGAACCAGATGTTTATAAAGGTGTTGGAGGATACAGAGGTGATGTAGAAAAAGATGGTGCATCTAAACCACCAGGACCCCCTGGATCATCAAAAAATGGCCCTGCTCCTGGAAAAGGTAATGGTATTTTAATTTCTCATTTATCACATAATTCCAATAGAATATTAATTAAAACAATTATTACTGGTGTTTAATTTCACTAATACTATTTCTATAATTTGATTACAGGAAATCCATTTATGAATGGACTATCTGGTGCAAATCCGTCCTCAGGTAACCCATTTACGAGTGGATTACCAAAAACAAATCCCAGCAGCCCTAATACAAAACCACCCTCAGGAAATCCATTCCTTTCTGGATTATTTGGCAATCCTAGTCCTTCGGATAAATCTGGTGAAAATAGTCCTCAGCGTCCAGGAACTAATACACTAATTGGAGAAGGAAATCCTTTTCTATCTACACTCTTCAATAGAGGAAATTCTGGAAACCCTCAAAACAGATTTGTTCGAAATTATCCAAATTCCGGGGGAAATCCATATTCAGGAAAATATTTGGATCAGAAGGCCGACAATCCTTTCAGCAATCTACCATCGATTGTCACGTTTGGGCCATTCAGTGTTGCTGGAACATCTCATCAATCTTCATTCTTCGGTACATAAATTTAGTTATATTTATTTGATCTAATTTAAAGAATTATGAAAGAATAATTTAATAATTAATTTTACATTTTTAGCACCTCAAAACTTTGATCAATCTAAGGGCGATTTTCCATGACCTTCAGATGTTTCCGAAAATAAACCACTTAATTTTGAGAGTGAGCAATCTTTATGTTTAAGGAAATATTTTATAGATTGAAAAATATTTTGTAATTAGAATTCTAATTACATTTCAATAATATTATATTTTGTTATATTGTATTTTAGGTAACTGGCCTGGACTTGTACGCATTATTCTAAACAGATGATGATATACCAAAAAATATTATTGATAAGGCTTTATATCAGTATCATGTAGAACTAAAATAGAGACTTCACGCAATCATTATAATTCATTTATAGGATCATCTTTAGTTTTTTTTATTATGTAGGCAATCATTTTTTTATTTAACGACATGTGTGTTCATAATGTGTATTTTGTATTTTATTTGTAAACTTATTTTGGTATTGATAATTGAAAACAAGTTTATTATGTTAATTCCCAATACTATAAATATAGAAAAAATAAAATAAATTCGTCATATATTCCTTCAATTTTTTTTCATCGCCAAGAAAAGATTAAGAAATTTCGACTCAGTTTAAGCTCAGTTTTTTGACGAGCCAATAAATTTTAATTATTATTGTTACTCTACAAAATTTTTTGTTACATTTTTTCTTTTTGAAAAATAATAAAATATCTTTTTATTGATTATACACATTTCTCTAATTCTCTGATTATCCATTGCGGGGAAAAATGATTGTACATTTGTGTTTTTCAATGAGTAAATATTCCTAGAAATATGACTGATAGAGTTTCGCAATTCTGCGGTTTACAGGATATGCAGAATTATTTCTAAGAAGATGAAATATATAATTTTTCAAAAAACAATTGATTTTTAAAAATTAAGACAAACATAAAAAAATTAAAAAAAAAATTAAATACCCATTTGAGAAATCGAAATGGATTTTTAGGCAAAAATGATTATTATTGGCAGAAAAGAGAAAATTTTAAAAATTCCTGGTAAAATATTGTTTAAGCAAATAGAAAATCTTGAAACTAATTTAAGTTTGTTAAATAATAAAGCTAAAGCTATCGAAAACGTATAAAATATATAAAAAGGCAATTTGTACTTTTATTTTGTCAGAAAAAATCCGACTTTTTAAGAGAAAATTAATTATTTAAAGGAAAGTGCAAAAGTTACAGTTGAATTTTTGACCACGAATGGAATAGTTAAATATTCAGATAAAAAAATGTTAATTAATTTTTAACCAAACGGTTGCATTTTTATCAGAAAAAATAATTTTTTATGCAAGAAGACGAGTTAACGAATACACGAATTTTGCATTAAAAATGATAAATTTTCAACAACAAAAAAGAATTTAAAAATAAAATAATAAATATTAACTAAAAAAAAATTATTTTCAACAAAATAGTTAAACTTCTTGACTAAATAATTAAATTTTCTAACAGAATGTTAAATTTTTATGCCAACATTTTTCTATAACGAAAAAAGACAAATTTTCAACAAAATACATGAATTTTTCAACATGATAATTTTCCACAAAAGGAATTAGTTCTTTCTAAAAATGATGAATTTTTAACAAAATACATGCATTTTAACAAGACAGGTAGATTTTTGACCAAAAGGATTAACTTTATACAAAATAAAAAGAATTTTGAACAAAATAGACGAATTTTATACTAAAAATTATAAGTTTTCAACCAAACATGAAATCATTAAATTTTGAGAAAATAGTTGTGATTTCTAACAGATTCTTAAATTCTTAAATTCTTTGTAGGTGGAGCATTTAATTTTTAACACGAAAAGCTGAATTTTTAACAAAAATTTAATAATTGATGTTTCGACCAAAAAATATTTTTATTTAAAATAAATGAAGAATTGTTAACTGAAATGACAAATATTAACTAAAAAAAATAATTTTCAAAAAGATAGTTAAATTTTGGTGCCAAAAATAGAACTTTTCTACAAAACAGTTCAATTCTTTAATCAAACAGTAGAATGTAAAGTAGTTGAAACAATTAATTTTTAATATAAAAAGATGAATTAAAAAAAAGTAATAATTTATATATCAAATAAAAAATATTTTAATTTAAAATAAAAAACAGTTCGAAGAAAAGGATTTTTTTTCTTTAAAGAATATAATTTTTAAAAAATGACCGAAATTTCTACCAGAAATGATAAAATTTGAAATAAAAGTATAATAGGTAAATTTTTAAGTAATGATGAACTTTGGAAAAAAAACTTATTTTCAATAAAGTTGGTCAACTTCCGATGGAATAGTCGATTTTTTTTCAGATTGTTGAACTTTCGAGCCGAAAATACGAATTTAGTACATAAAAGTTGAATTTATAATAAAAAAAATTAATATTTAATCGATAAAAAATTAATTCATAATGACAAATAGAATTGAGTTTTCAAACCACAGAGACGAATGTTTAACAAAATAGTTAAATTTTTAATTAAACAAAATTATTTACACAATCAAGAAAGAAAAATGCAAAATAAATTGTTGAATTTTCAAGTCAAAAAGACGATTTTTCTACCAAACAGTTGACTTTTCAACAAAAAAGTAAAACTCTACAGAACACCAAAATTAAGAAAAAAATACTTAAAAGAAGTCAAAAGTAAGTCTTCGAAGTTGCAGTAATTATTGAATCAGTTCAACAAATAATAACTTTTATTTAATGAAAAATTAAATTGATACTTTAGAGAAATAAAAGGAATAATAAAAAAATTAATGATTTTATTAAAGGCCTCCCAAATGTTTTTTCTTTCTCATTCATCTAAACTGATAAAATAATTACTATAATAATTATTTTTCTTTATTTTAATAACATTTATCTTATAAAAATATCAATTTATTATTAAATTTTCTACTATTCCTGTTTTGGCTTTATTTTGAAAAAGAGCATTAACAACCCTTGTTCAAGTTTTTGTTGTAATAATTATATTGACAAAATATAATTATTAATTGATAGCTTAAAAAAAAAGAATAATACGTTTTACAGAGGAAGATATGTTTTAAACTGTTAACATGACGTCTTATATTCTTCAGGACTTCAATTTCTGCAGAAAAATTATTTTAACTTTTTTATAATGTCATCATTATCAATTAAGTTTAATTATAGAGTTGCAGGCTCTTTCCTTTATTGTCGTACATATAATTTTTTCTTAGAAAATAATTATTTGTGATTTGAATTATTTTAACTACTCTTTGTTTGGGTATAAAACCAGAGCTTTTTTTATTAAAACCCACAGTTTCCAATTGTAGACCTGAAGATTTAATTATGAAGTTCTTGTACGTTTTATTCGTAATCTTTGCGGCTATTGTTGGCCTCAGCCAAGCACAAGTTGGTACGAATTCCGTTTTTTAAATAAATATTATATCTGATTAAAGTTAGAAAATACGAAAAACTGAATAAATATGGTGCTTATATTTGATTCTATCAGTGAAAATTGAGAGAAGTAGGAAGGGCGTTAAGAAATTAGAATTTCTATACTTGAAAAGTGCTTTTTTTAGTTATGAATTTATCATAAATAATATACAAATAAAACAAAATGTTTAAATTTAAATATGAAATTAATATTAAAAGAATATTTTTGGCTTTCATATTATCTATTATTATAAGTAATAGAAAAGGAAAGCAGGGACAATATTTTTAATAACAAACGATCTTCAGAATTATTATACAATATCAATATTTTTGTACAATATATAGACAATCAAACCTAATGTTGGCCCTAATTTTAAGCTTTATTTTTGAAGTTGAATTATTTTTGATTAAATAATATTTTCCGTGAAAAAAACAACATGCCTTATTACTGTTTAAATATTGTAGATATTCTTTGAAATCTAATTATTTTTTATTTACAATATCAATTTTATCCAAAAAAACAAAACCCCAACGTAATAAAAAAATTGTTAAGGATTGTAATTTTTTAAAATTCTATACCGATTTCCGGTCGTAAATACTAACATAACCTAAAATTGTTAAAAGTTCTGCATTAAAAAAATCTAATTTCTTTAAATTAAAATGACCAATTTCTGATCAAACACGTTTATATTATTTAAAAATTTTTAAATATTACAATATTGTTCTAATTGTAAGGATTTTCGTTTTGAATTACCTAAAATTTAATCTCGATGTTCGGGTTTTTAATCTAAAATTTCTTAAAAGTTTCGAAGCTACTTCGAGTTAAATCAATTTTTCAAATTTAAAAAAACTTATTTCCGACAAAAAACTAAAATAATCAAATGTTCTCAAGAGATGATAAATTTTGTTCAAACTACAATGATTTTTATTTGAAAATGTTAAAAAATATCAGTTTCAGGTGAAACACGCCAACGTAACCTAAAGTTATTAAACATTTACATTTAAATTGTTGAAAATTGTACATTTTCCTCATGAAATATAATTATCTGTTCACTAATAATACTAATTTCCATTCTAAAACGCTAACATAATATACAGGGTGGACACGCTGGGGCTTACATACATGGCGAGTTGAATGCTACCCGAATTGCACAACAGCAGGGCAGAAGCCATTATACAGGGGTATTTTCATATTTCGCGCCTTTACAGCTTGATTCGGATTGGCCACTCGGTCAAGTCCGTGCATCTTCGGATCAAGTTTATGATAGTTTCCATGGTTGCGTTCGAAACTTCAAACGGATACAAGTGTCAAAACAATATAGGTTATGTTATATAGTAATAACAAATGATAACAGTGATTAATTAATAATGAAGTGAGACATGTGAACTGAGAAGTAAACGTAATTTTTTTTCTTTGCTAATACCATTATAGAATAGCTGCTCAGTGACAAATACTATAAAATAGTAATAATATTCTGCGCTTCCAGTGGGTGAAGAGTGAATGGTGTTTAAAGCTTATTTTTACTGCATAAAAAAAGGTATGTTATGAATAGACAGGATATGTTTTAAATAAAGTGAATGAAATATTACATGCGTAAACTTTAAATTGACGTTGCGTATATTTACTGACAGCGACTAGGGCAAACAGGTGAATCTGAACATAACCGCTTGAAGTTTCGAACGCAACCATGGAAACTCTCATAAACATGATCCGAAGATGCACGGACTTGGCCGAATGGCCGATCCGAATGCAACTTTAAAGGCGCGAAATATAAAAATACCCCTGTGTAATGGCTTCTACCCTGCTATTGTGCAATTCGGGTAGCATTCAACTGGCCATGTATGTAAGCCCCAGCGTGTCCACCCTGTATAATTGCTCAAAGTTGTGAATCTTATTAGAAAAATAATTTGTTTAAATTAAAAATACCAATTTCCAACGAAAAAAGCTAACAAAATCCAAAATTGTTAAAAGCTTATACATGTTATTCATATTATGATTTTTGTTCGAAAATACTAGTTTTTGTTGTATAAAACACCGTATAACGTAACCATAAATTCTTCGAAAATTATCAATCTCCTTCGAAATCTAATAATCTTTTAATAAATATTTGAATTTATGCTGAAAGACACTAAAACACAATCCAAAATTTTTAAAGCTCATGAATTTTATTATTTTAAACCTATCTTATTGGACTTAAATTTAATTGTGTTTGCTTGAAAATAACAATTTCAGGATTGAAAAATTGGCATTTTCTTTTTTTTAATACAAATAATTTTCAAAGAAAAATACATTCAATAAAAAAATTATTCAGAATTGTAAATCTTTCTACAAATCTAATTATTTCTGTTTAAAGTAGCTAATTTCAGGTTAAAAATGTTAACATAACCTGCAACTGCTAAAAATATGCAAATATTGTTCGAACTATAATTATTTTTATTTCATAATACGAATTTTTTGTGTTAAACGCTAAAGTAACCTGATATTTATAAAAAGTTATAAAACCTTAAAATCTAATTATTTTTGTTCAATTTTCATCAATTTGTTCATTGTTTATCATTTTTGTTCGAATTGTTGAGAATTGAGAATTTTTATGATTACTTTTGTTTATAAATGATAATTCCGGTGAAAAAAACTAAACTAACGTAAAATCTAAAAAAATTCATGGTTTTCACAACTGTCTATTTTTCTCTGTCACTGACTCAACAATTTGTTATTGTCCAATGGATAGAAAGACTGAGATTCAAGAAGATAGGGCTATCTTATTTTTCAGAAAAGATGGAAATGGATTCACTTAGATAGGAAAATAGGGATTAAAAAAGATAGACGAAAATTTGATTTGCCCAACGGATAGAAAAGGATAAAGGTAGATAAGTGAAGGACTGATTTAGATAGAAAGACTAGGATGCAAGGAAATAGGGCTATCTTATATTTCAGAAAAGATAGAAATGGATTCACTTGGATAGGAAAATAGTAATTAAAAAGGTTAGACGAAATCTTAGATTGCCTTACGGATAGAAAAGGATAGAGATGGATAAGCTGTGGATTTATTCAGATAGAAAGACTGGGATTGAAGTAGATAAGGCTATCTTAGATTTTAGAAAAGATAGAAAAAGATTCAATGAGATAAGAAGATAGGGATTGAAAAAGAGTGACAAGATTTTAGAATGCCTAATGGATAGAAAAAGATAGGCGTGGATGAGTGAAGTATTCATTTGAAAAAAACACTAGAATAGGGATTGAGAGTGGAAAGAAAAGGATACATGTGAATAAGTGGCGGATAGATATGGATAGGAAGATTGGGATTTAAAAGAATAGAGGTGGTTGTAGATTGGAAGAAAGATAGAAAATAATCGAAGGGCTAGACCTGGGATTAAAATGGATACTTCGGTTCTTTTCATTTCAATCTTCAAGATAGAAAATGATTCAAACGGATAGAGTCTCTATCTATTTAATTCCAGCAGGTCGCACCATAGTCGACTTTACCCCTTACCACAGTCGACCTAACTTGTATTCTAGATAACTTTATACTCTATTCGACTAGATTTCATACTTTAGATGTCTTTACCTCGTTGCCTAACCTATTTGTTCTTTCTTGAAATATCTAATGATTTTTTAAAAACAATATAAATTTTAGAATAAAAATACTAACCTAAAATAACAAAAAATGGTTTAGAATTATAAATATTCTTTTCACCCTCATTTATTTTGTCTAAAAAAATTTAATGAATAATGTTAACATTACCTAAAATTGTTCCAAAATGCCTCAGTTGACTTTGAAGAGTAGAGAAGTGATAGTGAGTGGGGGAAAGTTGAAAGACTTTATTAATGTCCTAATATGCTACGAAACCCTTTTTTGTAGAATGGCGTCTACTTTGACAAATTTTTTTCAGTCGGACAAAAAAATACAAAATTCAATAATGTTTTTATTGAGTTTTTTACAGATAAAATATAAATAATCATAAATTGAACATTATCACAGGTAATGGAAACCTTGGCATTGGTGGAGGTATGGGTGGCTATGGTGGAGGCAATAATGGTAGAGAAGGTTACAACCAAGGTATGAATAATGGAAATGGTAGAGGTCGTGGAGGACCTGGAAGAGGACGTGGAGGAAATCAAGGAGGAGGTAAGTTTTCGTTTTAATGAAGAACCACAGCTTAAAATTAATTATTTAAATCAGGGCCGGTAAATTATTTTTCAATATTAAAAAAAATTTTGTTCTTAACATGTTACTTCCACACTAGAATTTGTTAACTTTTTTACATTGGTCACCAAAAAATCACTGGTGCCCACAATAAGATTTCTGGGAAAATTTTTAAAAATTTAGATTCTATTTTCAATGATTAATTTTAAGCTTCGATGATTTAAAAATATATTGAAAAAATACTGAAAGATTTTAAAAAGCTTTTTTTAATTTCGCAAGATTTTAACAAATTTGAGGATAACTTTTAGTTATTTTTGAATATATTTAGAAGTATTGAAAGGTTTGAAAAGATTCGAAAATAGTTTGTTTCTTGAAAAAATTTCAAAAAATTTACAACAAAATGTAGATTTTTAAAGGTTTCAAGAGAATATTAGTTTTTCTTAAGATTCTTGGGAAAATTTTAAATTATTTTTTTATTTCGAAAAATTACATTTCAAATTATTTCTAAAAATGTAAAACAAGATCTGTAAAACTTTAAGACGATTTTTTTAAATTTAAAATGTTCTTTCAAAAATTTCAGGAATTATTTAAGTCATTTTAACAGTATTAGAGTTTTTGAAAAAATTCTCAGCATAATTTAAAAATTGAAAAGATTACACAAAATATATTTGTGATTGTAATTATAAATGTAATTTTCCTGGAAAAATTGCTAAGTTTTTTCTATTTTTCAATGTTAATTTTAAAAGAATATTTAAGAAGATTTTTAAACTTTTAAAAAGATTCCCTAAGTTGCGAAAAAATCATAAAAATTTCGAAACAATTTATGGAAAACTCGAATTATGTTAAAAGATATTTAGAAGCCTTAGGGTTTTTGAAAAGATTTTTTAAAAATTCAAACAGAATGTTGATTTTCAAACGTTTCGAAAAATATGTCGAATCTTTTTATTTTTACTTATTTTTACTTTGTACTTTTTACTTAACTACATGTTTAGAGTTAATAACTTTTTGGGTTAAAGATCAATAATTTTAGTGAAACATTCATCTGTTTGCGTGGAAATATAACTATTTCTGTTAGTTTTTTGTTGTTGAAAAGTAATTCATATTTATCTTTTTGGAAAATTAAATAGTTTTTGATTTAAGAATACATTTTTTTTATTGATTGATGTTTGATTTAGAATTAATCTTTTTTGGTTCAAAATTTTACTACCTGGTTAGAAGTTGAACTATTTTTCGAAAATTCATTTTTTTGTCAAAGACTCTTTATTCTTGTTCAAATATTAAACTTTTTTGTTGCAAATTTCGGGTTTCAAAAATCATTTTTTCTGTAACAAATTTCAACTTTTATTATTGTGAAAAATTTAGTTCAAAACTAATCTTTTGTTTTTGTTGAGGATTCAACTATTTTGTTGAAAATTCGTGTTTTTTAGATAAATTTAAATGTTTTTGATTTAAAATAAAAGTATCGTGATGGTTACATATCAATTATTATCCCTTACATTTTTCGCTGTAAATTTATATTTTTTAGTTAAGAATTTAACTATTGGGTTCAAAAGTAACATTTTTCTGGAAATTTTGTGTTGACATCTGAAATCTTCAAAATTTTTTTGAATTTTCTTAAGAATATTAGGAAATTTATATTTACATGACCTTAAAACCAAATAAACAAATTAATTTTAACTTCAAAAGTTTTACAAAATTTTTATGTGTTATTTTATGTTTTCTATAAAAAATTTAAAGGATAATTTTTCTAAAAGATAAAGAAAATTTCGGTTAAGAGATGCCTTCTGAAAATAATTTTGAATCTCATTTTTTAATTTTACCCCAATTTGGCCCACCATGTATGATGTGCCAAACAAAATTAATAATAACTATTGAAACAAAATTTAAATATATATTCAGGATATTATTAATTTGAATATTTCTTATTATTTTTCAGAAATGTACGGATGGAGAAGATAATGTGTACATTGTCAACAAATTACTGAGAATCATCTACAAGGAATTTAAAATAAATATATCCTACAATTCTTTTTCGCTTATAATTTTTAATTGTTTAAATAAAGAAAATTTGCATATTGTATATACGACTTTTGTCATTTTATTTTACCATGTGCCATTCTTGAATAAAATTATTAAATATCACAACCATAAGTCTCTTTTATATAGGGTCTCAAAAAAACCCCATAAGTGACAAATTTGGTTTTGTATTTTTTGGACCTGATTATGATTATTTCGGGGTTTTTATATACTAATTGTTTCTTATACATGAAGATTTACTTTTGCTTGTTTATTAGATGTTTGAATAAATTGTTTAAACAATGTATTATTTTTTATAGCCCTTATCTCTTAGAATAGAGTTACAATTTTAGAAAGTCGCGTTATTTCTAATTTTTCAACTTATTTTCACCTCTCCAGTTAGAACGTTGCAATATTTAATTAGATTTTACAGAAATAATTTTTTATACTATTTATTATTTATAATAATGCTCTTTTAAAACAATGCTAGAAAGTTGCAGTCTCTTGAAATCACACAGTTTGTGTCCAATTTTTAACTAAAGTGAGGTAATAATTAATTTAAGTTAACAAAAATAATTGTTTAAAGAGTTTATTATTACTTTTAATAATTCTATCTTTGAATAATGCTAAAAAGTTTCAGTTTTTATGGAAATATTTAATTTCTTGTCCCCTTTTCACTAGAAACTAGGTAAAAATTAATAAAATTAAAAAATTAAATTATAAAAATAAACTTGATTATTTATAACTATTTATAATTATTAATAAAATTCCTTTTTTCTGAGATTGCTTACTTTTTGTCAACTTTATACTTAGTAAATGAATAATTAATTCAAGTTAACAAACATAATTTTTTAAAAAATGTATTAGTGTTTACATTTATCTTTTCTCAGAGAAATGCTAGAAAGTGACGGGCTTTCTAAAATTTTTAGCTTTTTTTAAACTTTTCATTTAGGAATAAATAATAAATGTTATTATTTATTTAAACAAATAAGCTCTCAGTAATTACTTCAAGAAAAAATGTTCATTTCTTGTAATTCATTTGAAAAATGTGAAAAATATTTCAAATATATCTTTTATTTCAGAAAATTTCACAAAAAAGAAAGAAATTCCTTCAACAATGATTTTGCGTAATGTTTATTGATTATTTTTTCATAACTAAAAAGCCAATGCAATGTTAAGAATTTCAGAAAAAACCGCGATTTTCTAGCAATTGTCGATGAGAAGGTAGTTAAAAACAATAATAATTTATTTAAACAATTATATCTATTTATTTGCAAGAATTAGTATCTCACTGAGTGATTTTAAAATTAATTTTTTTCTGAAAAAGATCGACTCTCGCCGCTCCACTGGGAATCGAACCACAGAACTTCCGATTTCCAGTCGGGTGTTTTCCCATTAAGCTATCTCAAGCTAGGTTTTTTCATTTATTATAGGACTAATTTAAAGAAATCTGTCTTATCATCACAGATAGTCACCCATCGATCAGTGTATATATCTTTTTCAACAATATGAAAATAGAAATCAACCTATCGATTAAGGTAACTCTTCAAATAACAGAAACTACTTAATGTCAATTTTCGACTAGATTGAAAATAAATTCAAAAAAAATTTAAATTAAATTTTTTCTAAAAAAATATCCAATTTCGAAGAAAAACTTAATATATAAATTTATAACTGTAACTTCTCGTTTGACATAACGACTATTTCTGAAAAAAGATTCTGTTTTCGATCTCTCTAATAGCTTGATGGGAAGACACCCGACCGGAAATCAGCAGTTCAGAAAAAGTTTGATTTTTTAATTTAAGGGCATGTGACACAGCTAAATACCTATATTACCGATCACAGTTTTTCAGTTCACTGAATGTTCTTTTGAACTTAAGAACTTTTTTTGTAAATAA
>NC_046658.1:158143805-158166258 GCF_010883055.1 Belonocnema kinseyi | reverse complement strand
TTGATTTACAAAAAAAGTTCTATGGTTCAAAAAAAAATTTTGTTCAATAGAAAAAAGAGGTTGGTAATGTAGGAATTCCACTGTGTCGCATGCCCTTAAAGAGAAATTTTTTCATCTTCTCAAAAAATGACTAAGTATTTTCTGTTATTTGAAGAGTTCACTTGTTTGATAGGTTGATTTCTATTTTCGTGTTGGTAAAAAAGATAGCTACACTGATCGATGGTTACTATAACTGATGATAACACAGATTTCTTTAAATTACTCAGTAAGTGAAAAGATGACAAAAAAGTGGCAAAATTCGAAATAAGCTTCAAATTTCTATCATCATTCTTCGAAAGAATTATTAAAAATGATAATAAATAGCTTAAACAATTATTTCTATTAAATTAAATTAAATATTGCATCGATCTAACTGAAAAAAATGAAAATGGATTGAACAATTTAAAAAACCCCGCGACTTTCTAGCACTATCCTAAGAGAAAATGGCTATAAACGAGAATATGCTGGTTTGGTAATAAAATTTTAAAAAATGGATGCATTTAGAACCTATTAAAAATTAATTTGATATTCAATGTTAATATACAAATTGCGTCTAAATTCTGCGGAATTTTATTTTCTACAGTGGATTTTTTTCCCAGTATAATAACCACTCTTGTTTTTTAAAGGATATAAAAGCTGCTCTTGTTTCATTCTTAGCTGACAGTTTCCCATCGCAAAACTAAACATTTAATCATGAAGTTCTCGTATATTTTGTTCGTAATATTTGCTGCTCTGATGAGCATCAGCCAAGCACAAACCGGTAGGAATTTTGTATTTAAATACTATATAAGTGTCAAAAATAATGCAAAAATAAATATTATACGAAAATACGGATTCCTGTTATTTTTTTTATAATGAAAATAGTCTAAAAACATTTTTTTTTTAAATATTGATATAATAATATACTTTTTTCATTTTAAACTCTCTGTACATTTTTCAAGGTGCCTTCTTCTTAAGTATACTGTTTAAATTCTTTAAATAATGTAAGCATGTATATTTAAAAATTAATCGCTTGGAAAATATATGTTACTCTAAAATGTGCTTTATAAGATAAACTAAAAAACATTTTGAAGTTATTTATACATATTAATTTTTTTTACTTTAACGCCCTTCAAAATTTTCTGAAAAATAAGCAAATTTTTGTCTATTTTTTTAATTATACATTAAATAAATGGTGCGAATTTCAATGTTTTCTTACATTTTAAATAACACCTGCATAAAGAAAAATATATAAACATACAATTATGGGGTTTCTGTCAAAGTTTCTCACATAAATAAGAGCTCAAGAAAATGTAAAAATTATGATTATTTCGAATCTTATTTAAAATTAAGGAAAAAATTTAATACGTAAGCTCTTTTAATATGAAATTTTTAATTAAAATAGTTTTGCCTTTAAGATTGAAACTCCATAATTTTGAAAATTTTCCATTAAAAAGCAGATAATTTTTAAAAGTTGTATAACAATTAAACTTCAGATGTTTAAAATACTTAAAATTCTTCAATTTTGAATAGTGAAAATATAAGTGATTTTTCGTGGACAGATATCACGTTTTTTCGTTTTAAAAAATCTATCCAATCGGAATAAATGTCACTTGATACAATGTGATTTGATAATTATAAATAATATTTTTATTATTATTTTAAAAAGTTTTCTAATTTTCGAAAATATTTGGTTCACAGTTTCTCAATTTTTGGTAGTTTTCAGTTTTAAATTTCACAATGTTGTCGAATAAAATTTGAATATTCTAAATGCCAGGGCAGATTCAGGAATTAATCTTTCAAATTGCAAATTTTCGTGTTGAAAGCTTTAAGCTTCGGTTTTAAATGTAATTATTTTATATTTATATCGAGGCCTGCAGTCCATGCCCGAAAACGTTCTTATATTAGGAGTTGAATGTATTCCAGTTTCAAAGTCCTGAAGTTTTTCTATTTTTTAAATCCTAATGTGTAATTATTCAATTTCGAGCATTTCCAAACTTTTAAATCAAAAATACAAACTTTCTATTCAATTTTTTCAATAAAATTATCCAATTTTCAAAATTTTAATAGGAAAATCGTCAATTTTAAGAGTTTCTGATGTAAAACTTTTAAATTTAGAAGTGTTTTAATCTCAAATTATTCAACTTTAAATGCTTTTATTAGAAAATAATACAAGTTCAATTCTTTTTCATTGTACTCGAAATATTATTTTTTTCTCAAAATTTTATATTGGGAGCGTGCATTAATTTTAGAGGGATTTTCATTTGTAAAATTTCGAATTTTTTAAAAAGGTGATAACCAGTTGATCATTCAAATTATTGTTCATCGCAAGCCACTAATTTCTTCTATCTTTCTGGCAGCATGCGGATACCGCGTCGTAAAAACGACTCGTCTTTTGAAGTTGTCCACGAATCGACCCATTTTTTGGCATCTCCTAGAAACCTCTCAGAGTTAATGCACGCTCCCAATATATTATATCAAATTGTTTCATTTCAATTCGAAACTATTATATTCATTGTTTAAATAAATTTACAATCCTAACATTTAAACGAACTTAAATAATAGATTTTTAAATTGTTTATATTTTTAAAGTAAAGAAATCAAAATCCAGAAATTTACAATTACTGTCAAAAGAAATATTAATTTATAAATTTGTATAGGACGAGGAAATGGTGGAGGTCATGGTTTGACACGATACAAGTCAAAAGTAACGCTTGAGTTACTTTTTTTCAAAAAGTAACGCGTTACCGGTACTGAAAAAACTAACGCGTTAACTTGACTTTAAATAGTTTTTTATTTTTTTATTTGAAACTGTTTTCATACTACAAAAATTATATTTAAATTTCTAAAATTTAATAAAGAATTTTTTACTGATTATCAGTAACATGGTTTTATTTAACACTAATATTAATTCTAAATCAGAAAATTTGCACACATTTTTTAAAAATGAAGCAAGTTTTTCGAAAAGCTTCACAATTCAAATGAAATATTTTATCAAATAAGAATTGATCCTGCTATGCCGTGGAATATTTTCTATTTTATACATGGTTATATGGTTATTTATATGTTAAAAGGTTTTAAAAACTTAAATCCAATAATTAATATAAATAATATAAATTTAATCTTTTTAACATTCTGGAGAAAATTCAAAAACATTTTTGAAGATTACTGAAGTCTCGAAAAAGAATACAGAATATTTTACAGAAATTTGTTTATTTTAAAGGAGGATTTTACAAATTCAAAAATAATTTATATTTGTGGTTGATTCTAAAGCAATCTATATTGATTGTTACATTTCTTAAGTGATAATAATTTTCGGAAATCATTTCAAGTTTTTATAATTATTTTTTTCTCTTTAAAAGCTTTATAATTCATAATTACCCTTTAAAATGTTTTAAATTTTTCCTAAAATGTTTTGAAAATGAAAAACAGTAAAATAATTGCTTTAGAATCTTCTCAAATCTTCTTTGACAATTCTAAAAATTGTTTAGAATTTTATTTTAAAAAAAATTAAAAAACAAAAGAATTCTACCAATTTTTGTAGAAATCGGAAGAAAATTTTGTATTCCCTTTAAAAATTTCAATATTCTTATAAAGCTTGTGTGTTCAAAATCATGCAAAATTTACTTTTCATAAAATTTGAAAAAATCATATAAGTTATAGAATACTTTGTTATTTTCTCTTAAAATTCATTTTTTAAATTAAAAAATCACAAAAAATTTTCTCAGAAATCTTAATTTTTTTTCTTATTATCTTTAAACCTTCAAAATGATTAAAACCCTTATTTTTTCAAAATCTTCAATAAGCTACATTAAGAAAAAAAATCAATTAAAAATTCACAAATTCAGTTGTAGGTCTTGGTGGGGGAATGAGAGGTGGTATTGGTGGCAGAGGAGGTGGTAATGGTGGGGGTGGTGGTGGCTATGGTGGTCGCAGAGGATATGGAGTATGACGTAAGTTTTTTTTTATTTGAGACTGTTTTCAGATTTTTAATATTTTTGTTATTTGAAACTGTTTTCAAACTTCTAAATTATGTTCCAATTTATGTAAATTAATAAAAAATTTTAGATTTATTATCAGTGAATTGTTTTTATTTAACACCAATAATAATTGCTATGCCGAACAATAATTCCTGATTTATGTATAGTTAAATAGCGACTTATTTTCGAAAAGGTTTCGAAAACTTAAATTTGATCAATGATAAAAATTTAATTTTCCAAACATTCTGGAGAAAATTCAAAAAAAATTTTAAAGATTGCACACGTGTCCAGAAAGAATCTAGAAAATTTTCAAGAATTTTTTTATTTTACAGGAGGATGTTACAAGTTAAATAATAATTTATATTTGTAATTGATTCTAAACCAATCTATACCGATTGTTACATTACTCAAATGAGAATAATTTTCGAAAATCTTAAAATTTTTAATATCTTTTAGATTCACTGAAATTAAAAACAATTTTAATCTTGCATAGTTGTAAAATTTTTTTCACGTGACGAAATTCTAGAAAATCATATGAGTTTTAAAGTTTCTTTCTTCACTTTTTTCTTAAAGTTAATTTTTATAATAAAAAATCATTATAAATTTTCCCGGGAATTTTAAGAAATTCTCATTCTCTTCAAAATTTTCACAATGATAAAAACCTTATTTTTCAAAATCTTCAATTAGCTACATTAATAAAAAAGTATGAAAACTTTACAAGTTTAAATTTATTTGTAATCCTTTCAGAACTTCTAAAGATCTTTCAAACTTACTCGATTTTTTTCTAAAATGTTATTATCTTTCAAACGTGAAAAATTTGGCTTTAAAATCTTCTACAGTTTTTGGACTCTTCTAAAATGTTGATCGACTTAAAAAAAATTCTCTATGGGGACGAAAATTATGGTAATGTTTTTTTTTAGAATTTTTTGAAAATCAGAAAAAAATGAAATTTTTTAGGAAAAAGTTAAATTAAAAAAATTTTATTTTAGTTCTTGTTAACAATCAGACCATAATTTTTTAGATCTAGAAAAAAATGTCTTAGACGTTATATTTCTTGAAAATGTGTAATTTTAGTATTTTGTGCCTTTTTTAACAGCGGTAAAGTTTGAGAAGAAACTTTTCCAAGTAAAGACGAACATAAATGATACATAACAGTATTTTTTTTTTAAATTTTAGCATAAATTTTCTCAATCTTAAAAATGTCATTTTTGGCATTTTAAAGAAAAAATGCTAACTTTAATAAAAATTTTCAACAATGGCTAAATGAGACATATTTTAACACTGAAAATCCTTTTTGTAATATTTATAACTACAAATATTTATCAATATCGCCAACAAAATAGAATTACACTTCTGTAAATGTAAATTTATTGTATATCTTTTTCCCTATTAGAAAGAAAAAAATCCTTTTCTTTTCAAAATACGTTAGAAAATTTAAAGTAAGTTTAATATTTCTAAAATGGCGACAAATTATTTAAAAATATGAAAAGATGATATCCTGTGAGTTTTATTTGGGATAAGCTATTTTTGTGAACAAGAAATTTTTTTTCTTAAAATCGAATTTTCAAATTCTTTTCAAAAACAGCCAAATATAAAGAAATTAAAATAAAAGTTGGTATTTCTAAAAAAGTTCCCAAAAAATTTCTCTTGCTCTTTCCGATATTGGCTTTGTTTATGAAAAAATAATGAAAATTAAATTTTTAGAAAGAAATTCTCTCGGCCTTATCAATAGTTTAGCAGAAACTTAAAAAAAAATATTGCAAAAAAAAGGTGGAGTCTTCAAATAACCTTGGACTGATTTCGGATGGATCGAAACGTAAACATTGAGTCAGCAGTTCTAGGAAGACTGAGAACGGGGGGACTGAAAGCGAGAGTCTAGTGTACTTGGATAAAATTCTTATTTGAATGACTTTGACATTGTATAGTATAGTATAGTGTAGTGTAGTGTAGTGCAGTTTAGTGTAGTGTAGTGTAAAAATCCATAGGAATACGTGTATCTTGTTACCAGATCCGCGCACTTTTTTTTGTGTGCCTGTGTAATGAAATGAGACATGTGACCTGAGAAGTAAACATCAATTTTTTTCTGTGCCAATAACATTATGGAATGTTTGCTGAGTGAGAAATACTATAAAATAGTAAAAATATTCTGCGCTTCCAGTGGGCGAAGAGTGAATTGTGTTTACCGCTTATTTACGGCATAAAACAGGTATGTTATGAATAGACAGGATATGTTTTAAATAAAGTGAATGAAATATTATATGCGTAAACTTTAAATTGACATTGCCTACATTTACTTACAGTGATTAGGGCAAACAGGTGAATCTGAACATAACCTCGAAATAAGACAGATCGGCCCGGCATGTTTATTATACTTTCGATTGATTATTCTTTACCAAAGAAATGTTTGGTGGTTTTGTATGTTTATCACTGACAGTGTTGGCAGCGATAATCTAAATAATAATGACTTTTTATCAATTGAACAATCATTACTTATTAATCATTTTAATAAGTTAAACATTATTTCTGAATTAAAAATTTGATTACCATTGTTTTTTACACAGATCGATCCTAGAAGAAATACACATCAGGAAATGCAGATAGAATTGATGCATTTTAATCAACATTGTTGAAAAATCGTTATCTCTGGAACTTATTCCAAGACTGGGGATTGAACAGCCTAAAATTAATTATCTGTGTAATTTGAATGGTACAGGCGTATCAAAAACATATCTCGAAGCGATTTAACTTGCCCGAATTTTAATTGATACAATTTTTAGAGATTTTTTCATTTTATAAAATGTTTTCTCTGGACCTCTTCTCAAAATTTGGTATAAAAAAAAATCTTGAAGCAATTTAACAAGCCAAAATTTTAATTAATAAACTTTTTATGTATTATTTATATTTTAGAAAATATTTTCTCTGGACCAACTTTTTCATTGAATTATTGTATTTTCGACATTGCTTCTTTGGGTATGGTTTGCAAACTGGCATTTGATCAGCTCCGAAAATTACTATCCTGAGCGATTTTTAAAATTTATTTTAGTATTTGATCAAATGAAATTTTGAGATGAGGTCCAGAGACAACTGTCATTATTTCGAGGTTATTTTCAAATTCACCTGTTTGACCTAATCGCTGTAAGTAAATGTAGGCAATGTGAATTTAAAGTTTACGCATGTAATATTTCATTCACTTTATTTAAAACATATCCTGTCTATTCATAACATACCTGTTTTTATGCCGTAAATAAGCGGTAAACATAATTCACTCTTCGCCCACTGGAAGAGCAGAATATTATTACTATTTTATAGTATTTGTCACTCAGCAGACATTCCTTAATGTTATTGGCACAGAAAAAAATTGATGTTTACTTCTCAGTTCACATGTGTCATTTCATTATTAATAAAACACTTTTATTATTTGCAATAACTATGTAACATAACCTATATCGTTTTGACACTTGTCTCCATTTGAAGTTTCGAACGCAACCATGGAAACTATGACAAAGTTGATCAGAACATATATGAAAATACCCCTGTATAATGTCTTCTCCCCTGCTATTGTGCAATTCGGGTAGCATTCCATTCGCCATGTATGTAAGCCCCAGCGTGTGTATACGTGTGTATAATAGAGATATTATAGAGATGACATTAAAGATTTTGTGAATAAAGTTCAGAATGTGTGTCTATTCGTCATACCGGCGTATAATTTTTATATGCCAATATTTTCAGAAAGTCCCGTAAATTATTATTTTTTTTAACTTCAGTTTTCAAAATATAACCTATAAATCCGAAGTAATAGGGACATTTACCCATTACTATCTTCTTTAAAATGTTCCGCCAAGAATTATCTGAGAGGTCGAGAGCAGAGGTAGCGCATGCGCAATGCGCTTGGTGAAAATGATCAAAACGCAGTTGTGAGCTCTTTAGATTTTATAGTGTTTACTCCCATCAGCTGGTGCCTACCTGTGAAGGTCGGGAGTGAAAATTATACTGCCCCTTAGGGAATGGGAAGTACGGGATGTCAGTGGAACCGAGGGGAGGGTAGGAGACGAGAGGAATTATAATAAAAAGAGGGTAAGTAAGGAAAGAGTGGGATTGTAAGTAGGATAAGTACCCGCGAAGTGAGGGGTAGAGAAGTAGGAAAAGTAGAGTAAGGCAGTAGGAAAAGCGAGGATAAGTGAGTGGAATAAAAGGAAGTAGTAGTTGTGAAGAGGAAATGATGGAAGATATATATTGGAAATGAGGGCATAACAGCAGGGTATTGAGGAGTGAGAATCTAGGGGAATCAGTAAAGGGGAATATAAGAAAGTAGAGGAATAGTAGAGGAAGTAACAGGAAAGGGACAGTCAGTTTGAAAGTGAGTGTGATTGGATGAAAGGGAATGTAGAAGAGGTTTGGAAAAAGAGTTAGGGGTATGACGGAAGGGGAATGGAGGTGAAGTCGGGATGTGAGGGTGAGTAGGGGAGAGTACGTAGGGAAAGTGCCATGAGGGTAAGTAGGAGTAGAGGCATAAGGTTTGGAGAAGTAGGGAAATTATGGGTGATAAATTAGGGGAAGTGAGGGAAGGTTAGGGCAGCTTATGAGAATGGAAGTAAGAACATTTATGTGAGGGGCTGTAAACAAGGTGAGGGGAAGGGTTATAGAGAAGTCAGGGTGAGTAGGAGAGGAGTTATAGATAATTTTTGTTGAAGTAAATCATAGGGAGGGAAAATTTGGGTGATAATGTGAGGAAGTAGGAAAGGTCGGGACGTGGAGGTGAAGTAGAGAAAGTGAGAGGAGTGAAAGTAAAAGACGGTAAAAGCAAATGAGAACATAGGTAGTAGTGGAAGGGCGAGGCGGGGGAAATGAGAAGAGGAGAATTGCGGAAGGGGAGAGGAACCTATGGAAAGGGGAGACACAAACGAGTTAATTAGCGTCACAGTAGACTAAAAAAAAACTTTTAAAAAAATATTCTGGAAAGCCCCCATCTTTCTCACCCTTGCAATATTTAAAGAAATTTCTTAGAAGTGTTTACAAATGTGTACAAACATTTATCTTATTTTTTTGTTGTATCTTTGGTTCTTTCCAAGAAAAATGCGAAAATTCAAATTTAAGAAAAACAAAATCTCAGATTAGTTCAATTAATTTGTCGATATTTCTAATTTATGAAACAATAAGAACTTTCCAATATTTATAAAGAAAAATACTTTGTTTGACAACATTTTTAAAAGAAAAGAATTCGATTATACATTTTAAATGAAAATTATTTTTCTCAGTTATGTAATTCCTATTTGATTATAATTATGTTTAATTGTGGTTTCAATAATCGCATATACTTATTAGGAATTTAATTGTTCTTTTCTCAAAGAAAGGCAAAAATTACCTCTACTGCGTACATAATTATCCACATTGTCAATTATTTTGAATCATCTTTGAGAAGGATATATAAGACAACTTGCAGTGGTTTTATAGCGAATTCAGTTGTCACTTTCAGAGTTCAATCAAAAACATGAAGTTTTTCTACCTTTTTATCGTTTTGTTTGCGGTTTTCCTAAGCACCAGCGAAGCACAGTATGGTATGTAAATTTTATTTTGAAATCAGTTATATATTTGCCTTCAATTTACTGTTTGATGTTTTTTAGTGTTATTAGATTTTTAAATTTTAAATTTATTACGAAAATTTTTATCTGGCTCATTAATGTTTGTTTATTAAATAACCAGTAGACATTAAATCATTAGAAAAAAAACTATAAATAAGTATAAAAATTAATTTAAAGCACTAGCCTCATGTGCCGTATTCGGAGTACTAAATGGGAAAGGGCGCGATTTTTCACAAATATAGGGAAATAAGAGGGGAATACATTTTTTGAAAGAAAATTAATTTATAGGTTCTATATTGGATTTAATAAAAAAACTTAAGGGGATTAAGACGACTCGGGTTTTCGCCACATCAAAATACGTCTTCGAGGATGCGTTTTTTAATGTATAATTCGTACTACACAATCTAAAGGCAATTTTACCAAGTTTTACGAAAGCGATTTTTTCTAAAAATGTTGCTGTTTTGTTTTTTTTGCAACTGAAAATTAGGCTTCTTTTTGCGCCTTTAAAATGCAACGCGCCAGTTAAATTTGTATGCCGGGCAGCAGTCACCCGTTACTTAAGGTTACCATGGTAACCTTAAGTAACGGGCATTCCAAAAATTTGTTCAATACAAAAATTCAAATATTAAACAGATTTTCAAAATTCTTCACAGATATTATACCTAATTTGCTTTGATGGTAAAAAAAATTCCTTGCTGGTGAAAAACAGGATATTATATTGTATTTTTTTCGAAAAATTATCGTTATGTTATCATTATTTTTAATTATTAATATTGTATTCTATTATATTATCATATTATATATTACTTTGAGCGACAAAATATCAGTTCTTTAAGATTTTATTTAATTTGAAATTTACCGGGTGACTTCAGCCCGGCATACAGTGTTAACAGGCGCGTTGCATTTCACAGGCGCAAAAGATGTCAAATTTTCAATTGCAAAAAAAAACATTTTTCGAACAAATCGCTTTGCTTCCACTAGTAAAATTGGCTTTAGATTATGTGGTGAGAATATTACATTAAATAATTTATCCTCGTTGACGTATTTTGTATTTGGCGAAAACCCGAGACTTTTTAATATTAACTAATTAGTTGGCTTTTGAACTACATCTTTGAATTTTCAACCTGCGAGGATATATTTTCAACAAAGCAAATTAATTTCCTACAAAAATCAAATTAATTATCAACTAAATAGTTTCATTGACAAACATAATAGTTAAACTTTTAAGCAAAAGGGACAAATTTTGAAGAAAAAAAACTTGAATTCTTAGACAAATTGTTGTATTTTTTGCCTAAAAATGAATGTTTAACCAAATAGTTGAATTATTAAACATAGAGAATTTAAAGTCAACTAAAATTTTTCAACCAAAAAATTGAATTTCCAAGCCAAAAAGAAAACAGTCAAATATTCGATAAAAAACAATAGTTACAAAAAAAATACCTGCATTTTTTAAGAGAAGAAATCAAATTTCAGTAGTTGAATTTCAAACTACATACATTTTTAACCAAAAGTTGAATTTTTATAAAAAAAATATAACATTTCTACCGAAAGAAATGAATTTTTAAACCAATAAGACGAGTTTAAAAAAAAGATTTAAATTTTTTAAAAAAATGCAGATAATGTAGAAAAAAAAATTTGAACCAAACTGTAGAATTTTCAAACAAAGAAAATTAATCTGATTAAACTTAAACTACAAGCAATTGTGTTATTAACCAAATATTTCAAATTAAAAATAGTTGAATTCAACCGAAAATATAAACTCTTAAAAAAATGTAATAGTCAATATTAAAAATAATTTAACAAAAAACATTTAATTAAACCAAAAAAGACGAGTTTTTTTTACAAAATAGTTGAATCCTTAAACAAAACAGATTAATTTTTAACCAGACAGTCGTATTTTCATTTAAAAATATCAAAATTCTATTAAAGAAGATAAAATATTAAACCAAAAAGGTAAATTTTAAATAAAGTGTTGATTTTTAACCGCAAAACATTTTTACTCAATAGTAAATTATGGAATTCGCAGGCAAAAAATAATAATTCTCTGCAATAAAGTTGAATTATTAAGCCAAAAATATTACTTTGTAACCGAAAACTTAATTTTTAACAGAAAAGATTAATTTTACAAAAGAAATAATATTATTTGCAACTCAAAAAGAAACATTTCTCACAAAACAGGTAAATTCTTAAGCCAAGAGAACGAATTTTTTTACAAAACAGCTGAATTTCAAACCCCAAAATCTGAATTTACAACAAAAGAGTTAATTTTTAATCAAATAATTGAATTTTGTACTGAAAACGGTGCACTTTTAAGCAAACAGTAAAATTTTTAATTGAAAATTATGAATTTTTCAACCAAAAATAGAATAGTTAAAGCAGTTCAAAAAATTGATTTTCTGAAAATATGACTTTTCAACCAAAAGTTTAAATATTCAACTGAAAAAATTAATTTTTAAGTTATAGTTCAACTTTTACCCAGCTAGTTGAATTTGCAACTCAAGATATGAAGTTTCAATTAAAAATTTAATCGTTTAAAAGTGAATTTTTAACTAAAGAAAAAATAATGTTTTAATAAAATAGTTAAATATTCGAATTAAAATATGAGTTTTAAATCATAAGTCATACCCCCCCCCCCCCAGAAAATGTAACGCATGCAACATCAATGTTTCGAAATAAAATATAATTAAAATTAATTTCTTGTGAATATGATTATAGGAAGGGGGAGAGGACGCGATAATTACGGTAGAGACGATTATTTCGATAGAGATAATTCTTACGGCAGAGGTCGTGATTATAACAGAGGAGGAACGCGTGATGGAGAATTTGACATTGTTATAAACAATCCTTTAGGACTCGGTAAGTTTTCACTTTTTTACTTATAATAAAAATTATAAAACAATTGGGACTAATAATGATAAATTATAATCATAATAAATAATAAATAATAAATATTTAAATAATAAAATACTAGTGTTATGTGCTTTATCTGGATGAAATGTTTTCTCTTCGCAGAACTAGAAATGAGTATTTGATTTCCCGAATGAAAACTGAGAAACGGGGAGGTTTTGTGTCAAGTAAAATAAATTAATAACATTTTAATAGTAAATCTTTCGAAAATTTCATATAAACATCTCTCAAATAAAAAAATTTAATTTAAAAAAAAAAATATTTAAATTGGTTTAAAATAAATTATCCCTCTATAATACTTTCTGTCTTTTATTGAATTCTCTTTCTAAAAGTTTCATGTTTTTGGACTTTGAAAAAAACCTATAGCCTTCTTTAATTTGAGCCAACTTAATGTGTGCTCCTTAGAATACGAATTGACCGTTTCTTTTATTTTCCCTCCGTTTCTCGCTTTTAATTCGGAAAATCAAATTTCCAATTATCGATTTTAAATTTCAGAAAATTACATTCGTAAAAAGTACGTAATACTAAAAACTAACAGTTTATTCTATTATCAAATTAAAATTCATAGAGCTTTCTGTATATTTATCTATTAAATTTTTTCAGGTGGATTTCGATACTGATGATTGTCCAAAAGACAGCTATTATATATATTTATGATTTTTTCATCAAGTTTATCACATGTCTGTATTTGTCTAACTCATAAGTTAAGACCAATGTTATTTGGTGACAAAAAAAAATGAGTTCCATGTATAATTCACAAGTGATTGATAATGTACTTTTATCTCACATTTTTAAATAAGGATTACAAATATATGCACTCAATTTGTATTGTAATTATGTTTTCAAAAGAATTCACAATTTAGGAAGAATTTATTAAAAGTTACACATAAAATGGTTGAAGAACATCATGCGATAAACGTCACTCCCCTGCTCCCACTCCTTTTACCTCCCTCCTCCCTCCCCCTCCCATAACCCCTCTCCTTTAACTTTACCCACTTCTGTTTCCTCTATTACCCATCTTCTTACTGTCCCATTCAGCCCCACTCTTTTCCTATTTATACCTTCTATACTTTTTCTCTCTCACTTTCTCTATTTCTTCTCCTTACACCCACTTTAGGTGTCTACCCACCTAAACCTCCCTTCTCCTAGTTTCTCACTCCCTGCTTTTTCATACCTTACTCATAATGACTTCCATTCCGCCTTATCCCCCCCCCCCCCCCCCCCCTATCCCTAAACACCTCTTCTTCCTCTCTCTGATTTGTTATACGTCCTCTCCCCAACACTTCCTACACTTTTCGTCAACATTCTTTCTCTCCACTTCTACCCTCACTTCCTTACTAACCCTTTCCTCACATATCCTACCACCCCGTCATCACTCAACCTACTCACCTCCCTTATCCTAGTTTCTCACCCCCTGCTTTCTTATCCCTTACTCGTAATCACTTCCATTCTGCCTTATTCCCCTCCCTTCCCCTGAACACCTCTTCTTCCTCTTTCTTATTTGTTATACATCCTCTCCCCAACACTTCCTACACTGTTCATCAATATTCCTTCCCTTCACTTCTACCCTCACTTCCTTAATAGCCCTTTCCTCACATATCCATCCACTCCGCTATCACTCACCCTGCAGCTTATCTTCTAGATTTCCTCAATTTCCGTCTTCTAACCACTCCTCTCTTCCCCTACTTCCCCGTCCATACATTCTCTACTTCTCAAGCCCTCACGTCTCTTTCCCTACTTACCCCCTCCACGCTTCCTCTAAATGTCCACCATTACTTATCCTCACATCCTGACTACCTCTCACGTCCTTTGTCTTCCTCACCCTTCCCTCTTATTTCAAACTTCCTCTTTATTCTATACCTTACTTATCCTCATTTCTTGATGAACTCTTCCCCCCTTTCATCTGCTACTATCTATCTACTTCCCCTAATTCCCACTTTTCCGCTTTCTCCTTACTTCCCCTACTATCCAAATTTTCCCATATGCTTTTCCAACATCTTTTCCCCTAATTTCCCTCATTTCCATCACTTCCACTAATGCCACTTCCTGAGTTTCCCCTAACTTTCATGCTGTTTATTCCACGATATCCCCTCCCTGTCCTTCATCCTATTGCTTAGCCCTTAGTTACCCTGAAACCCCTCTTCGTCATTTCTCCCACTTCCCTCTCATAATTTCTTCCTTGAATTTACTATTTCCTCTACTTACTTCCGCTACACTTCGTTTATTCTACTTCTCAATTTACAGCTTTTCTATTTCTCCACTCTTCACGTCTCTTCTTCTACTTACCCTGCCTGCATGTTTCCTATGTACCGTTCCCCAAGCAACTTTAATTCCTCACTGATCCCCTTTTCCCATCTTCTCTCTCTCTCTTTTCTAAACTACAAATATATACCCGCCCCTAATCAACCTCAATTATCAAATACTCAATCCTTTCTCTCTACTTCGACCATTCCTTTTCTTCCCTAATTCCCATCTTCCCAAATTCCCTCTACTTCCCCTACTCCCCCTAATATCTATTTTCCTCTACGCGCCTTCCCTGCATCCTTCCACCATCCTCACTCTCCCTCTTTTTTCCATACTACTAATACATTGCCTTCTTTAAAACATCTCGATTCCCAACTGCCCAACCCTTCCTCTCTACTTTTACTATTCTTTTTCTTCCGTACTACCCATCTACTCACTTTTCCTCTGCTTCCACTACCTACTACTTTTCCTACTTTGCCTACTTACCCTCCCTGACCTTTACCTTACTCCCCAACCCTTACTTTCCGTAAGTCCCTCCCAAGTTCTTTCTGACACACACTACTTTCTCTAGTCACTACTCATTTCCCATATTTCCCTCGCTAACGCTTTTCCTCCCCTACTCACTCAGACTTTCCTATTATTCCTCCCCTCACTCATCCTAACTTCGCCACAACTTACCACACTCACCACAATCTCCTACTCTTCCTTTACTTCCCCTATATTTCTCATAATCCCATCTACTATCCAGCTGTTTTCCCACCCTTTTCCCCCTCCCCTAAATTCCCCTGGTGGATTCCACGTCAAACGATCACGTAAATTTTTGTTTCGGAATTGGATTTAGCCGTAATTTATGATATATTATTGCTTGGTGGAGAGAAAATCCCACAAAACATTCTTCAAAAATTCCAAAAAATGGGCAGATATGTGGGACTTTAAATTTTTTGAAAATATTTTCTTTAAACTGACTTAAAGGTCCGTAGGTAAATTACGCAACGGATTATAGGCACTCTATAAGATCCCTTCTCCCTCCTGTAACAAACCGTAAACAATATTTCTACCCCCCCCCCCCCTTTACTGTACGCAATTTTTAGTTTACAGAAATATTTTGCTAGCTATTGCTAGTAGATATTTATTTATATCTTGATATTTCAGATAAAAATGTGAAATTTTCAAATTTATTAATTCATTTTAGACAAAAAAAAGTTTTTCCACTATTAAAAATGATTTTTCAACAAAATAATTAAATTTTTCATATAATAATTGAATGTTTAATCTGACAAGACAAATTCCCAACAATAAGTAGTATAGTTAATATTTTAATAAAAAATGATGAAATTTATTTTTTAAACGAATTTTAAAATCAAAAAGACGAATTTTTAACAAATAAAGATTTTCACTCAAGAAATATATAAATGTTTATCATAATTGTTGAACCTTCAAGCCAAAGACGAGAATATGACTTCCCTAAAAAAATTAATTTCCCACAAAACTGATGAATTTTTACCCAACAAAAAAGAAATTTCAAACCATGAAAATTATTTTTTTAAAGGAGAATCTTTAACTCAAAAAGATCAATATTAAGAATAGGCCTTTCAACTAAACAGTTAAAATTCCAATCAGAGATGAATTTTCAAATAAAAATATCAATCTTCAACAAAATGATCCAGTCAAATCTTTTAAATAAAATAGTTGCACACGCAAACAAAGAAGAATCATTTTAAATTAAAAAGTCGCATTTTCATAAAATAAATGAAATTTCTGTTTTCTGTTTAAAAAGATTCCACTTGACTTTTCACTATCAAAATATTACTTAAAAAAAAATAAGTTCCTACGAATGAAACTAAATTTTGACACCAAAAATGCGCATTTTTAACCAAAAAGGACGACTTTTTCACAAAATGGTTGAATTTTTCCCAAAAAGATCAAACTTTTTAAAAAACAGATGAATTTTTATATAAAAAAATTTTTTTAAATAGTTTAATTTTCATTTTAAAAAAATTCCAGTTGACTTTTCAAGATCAAAATAGAAAATTTTTGTAACAAAAAAGAGTTTTTTAACCAAAAAATTGAATTCTTAAAGACGAATTTTTTCAACTAAAAAGGATAAATTTTGAATAAAAACCGACAAATTTGCTTTTTAAACTAGAATTTTCTATAAAATAGTTGAATTTTTATCCATGAAAGATTAAATTTCTTTTAAAACAGATGAATTTTTAATAAAAAAATTAAAAAAAACGAATTAAAAAAAATAGTGGCATTTTCATCTAGAAAGGATTTCAAATTTCTTTTTAACCCCGAAATATTAAATAAAAAAAAAATTAAATTTTCGAAGAAATAGTTCAATTTTCAACAAAGCAGCAGCATTCTTAACCAAAAAGTAGGACTTTTTAACAAGTTTGTTAAATTTTTAACCAAACAGTTGCATTTTTGTCCAAGAAAAATCAAAATTCTACTAAATCAGGTGAAGTTTTGAATCAAAAAGACAATTTTACAAAAAAAGAGTTGTATTTTCATCAAAAAAGATTTCAATTGACTTTTCAACTCAAAAATACGAATTTTATACAAAAAGTAATGATGTTTCATGAAAAGACGAGTTTCTAACCCAAAAAGATGAATTTTTACAAAACAGATAAATTTGAAATCAGAAAGGATGTATTTTTAAGAAAAGCTTTAAATTTTTATCAAACCAAATGACAACAACAAAATTTGTTGATTTTTGAAGAATAACGTTCGTTATAAAATATCCTGATTTATTCAAAAAGATCTAGAATAAATTACACAAAACTATTATGAAATATTTGTTAGTAGAACTGTAGAAATTGAAAAGTTTATTGAATTTGTTATAAACAAATAAATAGAATTAAATAATTTTTTCGAAATTAGCAGTATTTGGAAATTATTTGTATCCACTAAATTGTTTAAAACAATTTTTAAAAAATGATTAGGACCATCCTTTAGGTCTTTTGCTATAGTAAAAAGAAAAATAATCTTGTGTGACTTTTTTTTATATCTATAGGCAATTAAATATTATTACTTTATTGTAATAGTTAGATTTTTATTTGGAATAATTTTTTCAGGATAATATTAAGAGCAGGTCATTTTTCTCAGTTCTTGACGTCAAAAAATCAAATAAATTTTTTTAAAAATTATAATAGATCTCCTAAATAAAATTCCTCAATAAAATGAAAATTTTTTTAAACAGCACTTAGAATCATCTGATCAAGTCTTTTTAGCGATCAAACTGCATTAATTGACTCATATATTTTTTAAATCAAAAAGCATTTACACTTTAAAAAAAACTTTTAAGACTAATATAATTTACACACACGATTACAAATTAATTATAATTTTTACGAATGACAATTCAATACTTTTGAGCCTAGTGACGATTTCGAATTTCATCAAAAATTTTTATTTTCTAGCCACACTAATATCTTTTTAATCTAAAACTTTAAAAATAAGTTTCTTAACATTATTAACTAATTTATTCTAATTGATTTTATAAAATCTAAAATTCATATTTAATTGATCAAACCTATTATAAAACTTGAACAAACTATAATCTAACTTTAAAAAACTCGCATAAAAATTCATCAAGACTGTGAAATCGATTTCGTAGAAAAATGCTTTTAATTATTTATAGTTTCATTCGAATATGAAATCAACAGTTACGCCATTCACTTCATTTTACGAGAGGATATTCCAGGTACATTCATAATTCTTAAAATCTGCTAATACGAAATCTTCCCACATGTCTGCCATTTCTCGTGTGGTTCCGGTTTAAAAAGGTAGAAAAACCTCTCTTTCGTCAGTTAAAAGTCGACCGTTAACTGACACGGTGAGAGACAAGAAATAAAAAAATGAAAATTAGTGCAAATTAAAAAAAAAATTCGTGTCTTGTACTACGTCATTTTATGAAGTCATATCACTAGTCATAAGAAATAAAAAATAATAAAAAAGGAAAGAGGAAACTAAGTGGCTTTAAAGATAATAAATTTTTTTTTTAACTGCTGAGCCTATCTTTAATCAAGATTTCACGTCAATCAAAAGTCACGTATGATAAATTACTTTTTATAAACACTATTAGACAAACCAGTAATCTTTATAATAAAAATAAAGGATTGTAGTGACGTCTAGAATGGAGAGGATAATTGTCTGCCTGTTTTTTATAGCAAGTTGCGGTAAGTTTTCTTTATTATTTATTATTTTTAATTTTTTATTTAACAAGTCTACTATTTTTTTATTTTTAATCCATTTTTTATTTTTCTCTAAAAATCGAATTTTAACAATCTTTCCTTGCTTTTGGTAGTTTATTTTTAAAATAAATTTGTTTGAATTTTTTGTTTTTAACACAGCTGCTGATGGAAGCGATTTTATTTTTCCCGATAAATTACCTTCGCGTTCACAAGAAAGTAATGAACCGGCACCAAATAGACTTTCTAATCCACAGCTAGGTATTGTCCTACCAGATTTTAGTGACCCTGAACCGTATTATGGGTAAGTTAATGCGTTAACATTTTCAAAAAATATAGTTTTAACAAAATTAGAATTTTAAAGAATAATTTTCAAACAGTTTTAAACCATTTGAGTTTGAAAATATAAATCTTCAATAAAATAATAATTTATTAACAAACTGATTCAACCAAATCTTTCAAACAAAATAGTTGAACACTCAAGCAAAGAAGAATCATTTCCAACCAAAAAGTGGCATTTGCAGAAAAAAAATGAAATTTCTGTTAAAGCAGATGATTGATTTTTTGACCAAAAACGATGACTTTTTAACAAAATTGTTGAATTTTTCCAAAAAATTTAACATTTTTCCTTGATTTCTATTAAAAGATACGGCAAAAATCAGATCTGTAGAAAAAATAGTTTTTCAATGATTTTAGGAATCAAAATAATGTTACTTATGATGTAAAATTAAGTTTTAAAAAATAATGTATTTAAAAATGGGTAATACTTACAAAAAAATTTATTTCAACAATATTTTTGCACGTAGATTCTTTCTTGCTATTGATTCTATTTTTGTTATGGTTTAATATAATAATATTCTAGGATTTTATGGGGAAAAAAATTCTCTACAACTTTGATGTTTCCAATTTGGAAAATCAATTTTTCGATGCTCTCGTTAACAAATTGAAAAAAAAATTATTCAATAAATAACTATATTTGCAAATTATTCATTTATTTTCCAAATTGGAAACAGAATGTCTCAGGGAATGTTTCGCACAAAAAGATCATAATTTATTAAAACTCAACCATTTTTTGAAAAGTTTTAAATAATGGTTAATTTTTTCAGGAAAAAACATACCCTACAAGTTTACAGTTGCCAGTTTTGAAAATAAATCTGTCATGGTTGAGATCGTTAAAAAAATGTCTAAACAAATAAATATATTTTATGATTATTTACAAGCCATTTCTTATGAGAAGTTAACCATTCTTTTTTAATTTTGTAATCATGAATTTATTTTGAATTCACTTGAGTGAATTTACAATAAGAAAATCAAACTCGTTTTTTTAATCGTATAAATTTGCTACTGAAAGTTTATTGGATGAATATATATTTGCGAAAATATTTCTTTTGCAGTATTTTAATGCTTTTTATTAAATTATTATTTAAAATTTTGCAGAATTATGTGAATATAACATTCTCAACACTAGCTTTAAATATAAATTTCGCGAAGATTTAAAGGGATTTGGAAAAACCAAAAAAATTGAAAGGATTTGAAATATTTTAAGTTTTTTGAAATGATTGATTTATTTATTTCTTTTCCTTGAATTCATATTTATGATTTAGAAATTGTGAAGTAGTTTTAGTAGTATAACTATGCTGGGCCGTACTAAGATGCCACCATTCGGTAAGGTAGAGCCCTCGTTAACCGACATTAATCAAGCCTCTATGAGAAATCTACATTGCCGACTCATGGCAGGGTAGAAAGATACATAACTGGTGGAAGATAATTTATAAAATTGCTTTACCATCAGTCGGAAAAGTAGGAATTAAAATTTTCATAAAATTATGGAAACATTTATTTCCAAGAACACAACATGGAAGATGTAAAAATATTATAACAATAATTTTCTCTGTAAAAGGGGGAAAAAAGCAAATGGTCCTTATCTAGTTTTTTATAAATCTAATTATATTATTTAAAAATTATTGATAAATACTTTCCTAAATGACTAGAAATCATTAAAAACAGAATTTCAAAATATTATTCCTTATATAGTTCTTATGCCCATGTCATCAATTGAATTAGTCTAAAGTTACTGGAATCGACTTTTATTATCTACCTTAAATTTAATTTACTTCTTAATTTTTATAATTAAATCCCTCTTTAACAAAAAAATTCTTATTCGACAGACCTCAAAATTCAGAATGTTGGTCTTCTTATCCAGGATACAACCAACCGTCCAACCCAGGATATCAACCTTCAAATCTAGGAAATTATCCTTCCAATCCAGGATACCAAAGACCTAATTATCCAGGCTATCAAAACAATAATCAAGGAAATGCTAATGCTAATGCTAATGCAAATGCAAATGCAAATGCAAATGCAAATTCTCAGAATCAGAATAACTATCATCAGCCTGATGGTTACCAAGACGGTTACCAAAATCCACAAAATTCTTTCAACTCCATATCCAGTTCAACTTCCAATGCTCAATCAAATAATGGCAATTCAGCTGCAGCTGCAAGTGCATCTTCAACTGCAGGAATTGCATTTGTAAATGGAATTCCGATAGCCAGTGCTGCTGCAGCTGCTTCAGCTGCAGCTGCAGGTCCTGGAGGAACTTCCTCTGCATCAAGCGATTCAGCAAGTGTCGCCAATGGTGCTCAACAGCGTCCACCGTGGTATTTCAGAAATAGAATAGGGGATAAAAAAGACGAAACTACAGAAATTATAGAACATAAGGAAATTATAGAAGACAAAGTAAATAAAGAAAGTAAGCAAATTCAAGAAAGTACCAAAACCAAGAAGGCAGAAATCAAAGAGTCAGATGATGACAAAATCCATTTTAAAGACTAAACATTTGAAAATTATTTTATCAATTCAGACTGAAGTAGAATAAAAATTTTATGATTAGCTAAAAAAGTTCTTTCTCATAGTACTGTCCATATTTTTTTCCACATATTTTTCAACTGAGCAAAAATGTTCACCTCTCACTAAACCCAAATTAGTTCCAATGTATTTTTTCATTTGAAAAAAAATTACACTGGAACCTGGACTTTATAAACACTTCGATTCTGACCTTGGGCTCGAATCTAGGGACTCCGAATGTAAACATCAGGGGCGTCTGCACACTAAGAGTGAACTGACGAAATGTTACGCGGCTTATCGCAACGGAAACCGCCGCGCGGCATCAGGTCTCGGAACGCACAAATCCAGTTTACTTAAATCCGGGTTCCGGTGGTTGTACTTCACCGAAATATATTAATTGTACCCTGTGGGACCATCCATTACTACATTACCAATATGAGGGGAAAGAGGCCGCTATAAAAACATTGATAAGAGTGGAGGGGAGGGGAGAGGGGTCAGTGGAAGTAACGTTACAAACTTAGATAACAAAATGAATAGAAATATTAACTTTATAAGATTGAAAATCACTTTCATATTTTTCTTGAAAATTTGGTTTAAAACTCATTTTTTTCTTGAAAATTCATATCTTTTTTTGAAAATATAACTATATATTGTTAAAAATTCATCTTCTTTGGTTAAATAAATA
>NC_046658.1:158111403-158143705 GCF_010883055.1 Belonocnema kinseyi | reverse complement strand
TTTTATTAAAAAGTCATTTTTTTGGGTAAAAATTTCAACTACTAAATTGAAAGTTGAACTATTTTAGAAAAAAATTCTTGTTGAAGATTCGTCTCTTTGGATTAAAATATAAATATTCTCTTTTTAAGAAATAAATCTCCTTGTTTAAAGAGTCACGTTTTGGGTAGGATTTTGAACTCTTCTGTTAACAATTTACTTTTCTTTAAAGATCCATATTTTTTGTTGAAAATTCATATCTAATTGAAAATTTAATCATTTTGTTGAAAATTCGTCTTTTTGGTTTGAAAACTAATTTTTTAAATTGAAAATGTAGGTATTTACTTCCTTTTTGGTTTAAACTTAAACTAATTGTTTGAATTTTATTTTTGCTAAAAATTCATAATTTTAATTGAAAATTAATGTTATTAGGCCAAAAATTGGTCTGTTTTATAGAAAAAATTTTGGCTTTAAAATTATTATGTATTTTCTTAAAATGCGTCTTTTTGCTTAGAAAAATGATCTCGTTTGAGGATCCAGCTATTTTGTCAAAAAAAAAGTTCCATCTGATTTAACTGGGTGAAAATTCCTTTTTTTTGTAGGAAAGTACTTTCTGCTTGAAAATTCATCTGCTTTTGATTGAACTTAAATCTTGTTTGCTTGATACAAATTTTGTTGTATACATCTTTCTGAGTTGAAAATTCAACTTTTTGGATTAGAAATTTATTTTTTATCGTAGAAAAGTCATCTTTCTTGGTTGAAAATTTACTTTTGTGTTGAAGATTCAACTTTCTTTGAAAAGAATCCTCTTTTTTAATTCAAAATTTAACTATTTAATAGTAAATTTTCCTTTTTTGCTGGAAAATAATATTTTCGGGTTAAAAATTTCACGTTCTTTATAGAAATTTTTTTTTGCTTCAAAAATCAAAAATATTGTTATTATGATGAAGTTTGTTATTTTTCATAATACATTAATTTTCTTGGTGAAAAATTAATCTTTTCGGTTGGAAATTCAATTTTTTCCTTGAAAAATCGCATTTTTTTAGATGCAAATTATTTTTTTTTATCTTGAAAATTTAACTATTTCAGTTCCATTTCTTAAATTTATCCATTTTAAGTTGAGAAGTTAACTATTTGGTAGAAAATATGGATAAAAAATTTATATATTTGGTTGAAAACGAATTTTTTCTTAAAAATCTAAGATTTAAAAATATTATCATTTTGGCTTGAAAATTTAACTCTTTTTGATTGAATTTTAATCTCTTTTTTAGAGCAGTTTTGTTCAAATATCATGGATTTTTTAGAAATTTTTAATTTTTTACAAGAAAATTATCTGCCTGGTGAAAAGTTCGTCCTTTTAGTTGAAAATTTAATTATTCTATTTTTCGTTAATAATTTATTCATTATAAGTTGAAAATTTGACTATTTGGTAAAAAAAAATATGAATTTAAAATTACCTGTTAGGTTGACAATTAATTTTTTCTTAAAAATTCAACTTCTAAAAAATTCGACCATTTGGATTGTTAAAAAGAAACTTTTTGGTTAAAAATTCAACTCTCATCGAAAAATGTATCCTTTGGACTTCAACATTTAAACATTTCGTACAAAATACAACTAGTTTTTTGAAAATTCCTTTCTTTTTTTTCTTGAAATTCAGTTCTCTGATTGGTAATGTGACTATCTGAAAAAAATGTTGCTGTTGAAAATTCGTCTTTGGGTTCAGATATTTAATTCAATATGTTATTTGAATTAATTTGATAAAAAATAATTTATTTCCCTATTTTCATGAACAATTCCCCTATTTCCCTTATTTCCAAAGATTTTTGTACGGCCACAGAAATAACAAATTGTTATAAATTTATACGACCTTTTAGATCTATAGAAAGACGATGAACTTTGCTTCCAGAAACAGAAAATCGTCATAAGCTAAGTAAATTTGCCCTGCCTCAATAATGACGCTTTTGGAAATTCCAATAGATCATAAATGCGCGTCTAAAAAAAACCGCCGTACCTTGTGGTATTGAAAGTAAATACCGTGTGAGCATTAATATTCATGAACCACAAGTTAGTTCAAATCTTGAGGCTTGAACTGACTGAGTGTAATTTGCAAGTGCCTGAGTGTGTATTTTTTTATTCAAATATGTGTGTGTTAATAATAAACTTCTTATTTATAGAAAAACTTCTTTTTCTTGACCTTCACATAAGTTGTTGTTTATTGAGTTAATAACGACAATGATTATCATCTCTCCATTCATCATATAAATAATATCCTTTCTAATTTTTATATACGAGATTAAAAAAATTATTCGCGAAATGTATACGGAATATTATTTTCATAATTCCTTTTTGAGATGGTTCTTTTCAGAAATTTATGGGATTATAAACTTAACTAGCAAAAAATGCTGGATAATTTGCATTTTTTATGGTTCATTTAAAATTATCATGTAATTTTTCTAGTTTTCTTTTTTTTTAGAAACTCATTGCGCTTTTTATATGCGTACATAAAATATTTTATGGTCATGTAAAAATAGCTTATAACCTACATATTTTTTAATCAGTATAAAGAAAAAATGTATAAGGAGAGTTTTTTAATTAAGGAGTTTTGCTGCTTCGTAATTTTTTCTGCTTCGTAATTTTTTCCCCCAAAATTTATAAATAAATAATTTTACTTCACCATAAAATTTATTTCTAAATGTTTCTAAGCATTATTGACAGGAGAGAAAATTTAAATTGTAAATTATTGTTCAATATTGGGGAATAAATCTTTTCTTAACATTTCGTTACCACACTATGATTTGTAAATTTTCTTACATTTTCGAAGATAAAAGAAACTAAATTATGGGCAAAACCTGATTTTTTGAGAACTTTGAAACAAACTAGAAGCCATTTCATAATTAAGATTTAAGATTACACTTTTTTCAAGAATTCTTTAAAATTTTTTAATGGTTGATGTTTTATTTTAAAATAATAATCAAAATTTAACAAAAATTTTTTTGGGTAAATTGAATTTTGCATGGTTTCAATATTGTATTGCAATGAACTAGGAAATTGAAAAACCAAAATTAAAAATTAAAAAAAAAAACTATTTCCCTAATTTTTTTGGGAAGAATCTAAAAGATTTTAGGGCAATTTTTTTATTTTTGGAAAATTTGAACAAAAGTAAGGAAAAATTGGAATTATTTTTGAATATTAAAAAGATTAGAAGGTATGAACAGAAAAAAAAAATATTTTCTTGAAATTCGTGTTAAAATTTGTAATTATTTTTTATTAAAAAAAATAAACTTTAAGAGAAAACTAAAAAAGGTTTTCAAACAAATGAAACGATTTGTGAAAATTTCAAAAAAAGAGTGTAGAAGATTGGAAAGCAAAATGTTCCAATTCGGTAAGATTGAAAATTCAAAATAAAAAAAATCAAGTGAATTCCAGAAATATTGAGAATAATTGAAGATATGTGAATTCAATTTTTAAATTAATTTAGGCTTTATTGTAAAATAATAATTTTAATTTTTGAAAATTTTAAAATGTGAGGAAAAAGAATATGGAAGACTGAGATTTTTTTTTTAATTTTTCTGTATTAAAAATTTTTTTTAGGTAATGTGAATTTTGCAGAGTGTGAATATTTTTTGCAATGAACAATAAAAGAAAATTCAAAATAATTACGAAATCTTTAAAATTATTTTCTCAAATTTTAAAAAGTCCGTAAAAAATTTTTAAGCAAAATTTTGCAATTTTAGTTACATAATTTTATAACAAAAATTGATGAATTATCAGAGATATTTAGACGTTTTGAATTGATCAAAAAATAATTAAAAAATGTAAAGGTTTTTTAAAGAATTTTATAAAAATTCACGTATGTTACAAAAATATTATGTTCCTAGGAAATTTTTTCATAATTTTTGTCTTAACGAATAATTTTAAGAGGTTATTTAAAACGATCTTAGGACATTTTCAAAGATTCTAAACATTGTCAAGGAAGACTGTAAAAGATTTTCAGGCAATTTTCTTAATTTTTGCAAAATTAAAAAAAAATCAGCGAAAATTTGAATTATATTTTAAGATTAGAAGGCTTAGAAGCACTGAAAATAATTCTAAAACAAATTTCTTGAAATTCGTTTTAGAATTTTTAATTATTTTTTATTTCGAAAAATTAACTTTAGGAGAAAATTAAAAAAAGGTTCTTAAACAAATGAAACGATTTCCTTAAATTTTGAAAAAGAGTGTAGAAGATTTTAATACAAAATGTTCCAATTCGGTGAGATTAAAAAGAAAAAAAAAAAATTTTCTTAAATTGAAATGAGTGAATGTTTCAAAATGTTTGGAAAAAGAATATGGAAGACTTTGAGAATTTAAAAAAAATTCTTTAGTATTTAAATTTTTTTAGGTTAACTGAACTTTGCAGAGTGTCAGTATTTTTTAAAGTGAACTCTAAAAGAAAATTTAAAATAATTACAAAATATTTAAAATTATTTCCTCAAATTTTTAAAAAGATTGTACAAAATTTTGCAATTCCACCTTATTACATAATTTTGATAAAAGTCTGATAAATTATAAGAGATATTCAGAAATTTTAAAACTATTAAAAAATAATTCAAAGTTGTGAATATTTTAAAAGAATTTTGTAAGGGTTCACGAAAAGACAAAAAAAAATGTCTTGAAATTCATGTTAAAATTTTCAATGAATTATTATTTCAAAAAATAAACTTCTAGAGAAAATTAAAAAAGGGTTTTAAATATATCAAACGGTTCTCAAGAATTTCGAAAAAGAGTGAAGAATAAATTCAAGAACTACTTAGAAAAATTGAAGAGATTCAAATAGAATTCTAAATTATATATTTTTTTTCTTCAAAATTTAGATTTTTAAAGATTTAACAACAAAAAAAAAGAAAACGCTTAAGAAGAGTACTATAACTAGGCGGCTTCTGGAACACTACTACGTAGTTCCAGAATCCAGCGACAGATGGTGCCATCATTCAGTTATAAGCCGTTGGCAATTGCGCGGTCGGTAGCATAGAGCTCTGACACGAATCCACGACCAAGTCGGAAAGGCGGGTCCCTGTTTTACTGACTAAGTAAGCTACAAGCTTTTTTGTGTAGATGGCGCCAGTGAAATCGGGGGATTCCCCTAGTTCTCGAAACTTCTAGAAACATAGTTAGCTAAAGTGAGCTAGGGAATTCTCGAAGCTTCTAGAAACTTCGAACTAATATTAACGCTGGGAAAAATGCTTACCTAGCAAACATTATTACAGACTAAATCTGTAACTGTTCTAGAACCGATATATAACATTTCTAGAACAATTCTAGAACTCAATTACAAATGTTGTATAACAAATCTTTAACAGATTTAGAACACTGTAACAACCGATCTGTAACAATTCGATTTGACTCCATAGATGTTCCGGGTTATTCCAGGGATAACCCGTCGGAACATCCTGCGAGGTGGAAATTTTGATATCGCCATGGATAAATTTTGATCCGCGATAGCACGTACGCAGTCCCGACTAACAAAAATTATACGTCCGAGATATCCACATTAGGGATATTCGCAAGGGTCAGCTCGACCACAGTATTAGCGAACTAATCTTTGTTCCTAATTTGTTCTAGAACACACTTGTAACAGGGTTCTAGAACTTCGATATAACATTCTTACAGCACAGTTCTAAAATAATCTTGAAACAAATATTACAGAGCATTATGATTAGTTAGTTCTAAAAAACGTCCATAGCAACTGTTACAAAATCGTGCTGTCACATAGTTCGAGAAAGTTCTGTCGAAATTTTGTCACACGTTTTAAATAGATTCAAAATATTTAAAAACTTAAGAACATTTCTGAAAATTTATGAAATATTTCTCAATTTCTTCTAGACTTTTAAATGTCCTAAACATCTTTTAAAAAGACTAGAATTTTTTCTCAATATTTGGTAAAATCCTATAAAATAACCAAAAAATTACTTAAAATCTTCTAGATTGTTTTTCCACAAATCTGAAATATTCAAGAAAAATTTAATTTTCTAGAATTATTATAATTTTGTATTATTTATGGTTCTGGAAAAAAGTTTGAATTGGTGAATTTAAATTAGTACTTACAGTAACTTCAAAATTTTTATAAATAAAAAAATATTGAAAACGCATGCAGTGTTACAGACTAATATTATTTTATTTATTTCTAGATAATACTTCATAGTAACAAATCTTTTTTTATTTACAGAAAGTCATGGAGTTAAATCAAAGTTATTGTTTAAAGACAAAAATAAAATGCAGTTGAAGTTAGTTGAAGAACTTACCACTGCAAATCTTCCAAAAGGAACTGTACAGAAAAATTCTCCATTGTTTTAAATTGAAAATATTTATTTTTGAAAATTTATAATTAAAAATTGTGTACCATGGATGATTTACTTTTGCAATTTTTCAAAACGAATACTTCAAAAAATTACAAGTTACATACCTTAAAAGTAAAAATCTTTAAAATATAATAATGTGTAAGTCTATAATTTTCAAAACTCTATATTTACAAAATTTCACAAGTTTGAATTGTAAATTTTTTGTATTTTAAGATTTTGTAACTTTGCAAATTTAAAATTGTGTAATTTTTACGATCTACTTTCGAAATTTCTTCAATTTGAATTTTTTCTAATTAAAAAGTTGACTTTTCTTTTCCAAAACCATCAAAATTTACAAATTTTTAATTGCAAATTATTCAAATTAAATAATACTTAACCTTAAATCTTCCAAATTGTATGAATATTTCAAAAAATTACAAATTACATATCTTTAAAATATAATAATTTGTAAGTCTATAATTTTCAAAACTCTATATTTTCAAAATTTCTCAAGTTTGAATTGTAAATTTTTTGTATTTTAAGATTTTTTAATTTTGCAACTTTAAAATGGTGTAATTTTTACGATTTAATTTCAAAATTTCTTCAATTTGGATACTTACGAATTGAATACTTGAGTTTTCTTTTCCAAAACCATCAACATTTAAAAATTTTAAATTGACAAATTTTAAACCATTAAAATTAAATAACTTTAAATATTCATCTCAAAAAATTCCAAATTACATACCTTAAAAATGTAAATTTTTCAAATTGAATCAGTTTTTAAGTCTATAATTTAAAAAGTTCCATATTTACAAAATTGCAAAAGATTAAAGTGTAAATTTTTTGTAATTGCAGATATTTTTATTTTGCAAATTTAAAATGAAAAAATAGGTAATTCTGATGGTTTTCTTTCGAAATTTCTTAAATTTTGAAGTTTTAGAATTAAAAAATTGTCTTTGGAATACCAAAATTATCAAAATTAATATTTTTTTATTTATACATCTTTAAAAATAGAGTTTCCAATTTTAAATCTTTAAAATAGAAGAATTTCAAATTGCAAATTCTTAAAATTGAAGAAGTTACAATTACGAATCTTCGAAATTTAATTATTTCAACAATAATTTTCCGAATTGCATACCATTAAATTTCAAATTATTAATTTTTGATATTGAATAATTTTTAATTCTCTACTTTTCAAACTTGAATAACTTGACATTCTATTTCTACAAAATGATTTTTTTTTTATTATGCATTTTTTAAATTCAGGAGTTTTTAATTTTGAAAATATACAATTAAGAAGAATCTAATTTTGCGGATATACTTTTGAAATCTCTTTTATTTAGAAGTTTTAGATCTAAAACCTTTGAATTTTAAATCTTCAAAACTGAAAACTTTAAAATTGCAAATCCTTAAAATTAAAGAACTTGCAAATGTGAACCTTCCAAATTTAACTATTCCAAAATCAAATTTTCAAATTATATACCATTAAATTCTAAATTAATAATTTTTAAAATTAAATTATTTTTAATTCCATACTTTTTAAAATTGAATAACTTAAAATTCCACTTTTACAAAATTAAAATTGTTTTGAATAATGCATTTTTTAAAATTAAAGAGTTTTTAATTCAAATTGAATCAAAATTGAATAAACTTGAAATTTTATTTTTACAACATTAACCCTTGTTGTGCCCATGTCGCTCCTGTAACTTACTGTGCACATGGGGTGAATTCCACCCCCATCACTTTGAAGGTGAATTACGGGGACACTATTCGTGGTTTAGACTTAAAACAAAATCCTAGGTATTCTTTAAAGCTTGAAAAATGTGGTCCAAAAGGTTTCATAATGATTTTTTTATATTAACATGTTATAAAAAATATTGAAGTTGAAAAACACGAAAAATGTACTTTTTTTACTGAAAAATTCACCAAAAATTCAATTTTTAATATTTTTTCAACATTCTTGCGGGAGTGAAATCTTGAAACACTGCAACTTAAAGTAAAAATATTAGTTTATTTCGACATTTCAAAAACTATAATTATCTCGCTATATGAAGTCATGCATATTCGAAAGAATTTCGATCATCGTGGTAGATTGAATAGTATGTATTTATTGTCAAGAAATAATATAATTCGCAGTGTTTTACATATAGTTATCAAGACAATTTTAATTATGCATTTTTTTAAATTGAAGAATTTTTAATTTAAAAAATATACAATTGAGAAGTGTGTAATTTTGTTGATTTACTGTTAAAATTTTCTTATTAAAAATTCAAGTATCTTCAGTTACAATTTTTTAAGATAGATTTTTCTAAAAACCATAATTAAAACCTGATGATTTTCAACTATGTATCCACTTAAAATTAAACAAGTTTTTAAATTTTCAATTGTAATAATCTTCAAAGTGGATCAGTATCAAAAAAGAAAGGTATCATAAAGACCCATAATTGCAGAATTTCTTTCAAGAAGATCTTAATTGTTTTTCTTTGCTTTTAATTATATTGCAGTTGAAATTAAAATTGAATAAAAATTTATACGAAAGGTGATGTATCCACTTTAGTTTATGGTTATTAATTACATTTTATAGTACTTTAAATTCAAATATATATTTTAGTTTTATAATTAGGAAATCGAAATACAAAACGCATAATTTTAATTTTGCTTCAATTGCTATTTTTCCAGTTAAGCAATAATCGTAAATCATTGTCAGCAGTAAACAAAATAAGGAACTTCTAATTAAGGCGCAATGAATAAATTAAAAGTTTCAAATAATTATTTAAATTGCACGAGGAATAAAATGTCAGATAGGAACTATTGTCTATTTCGACATAAATCAAAGATAAAGATGAGTTACATCCTTGACCGATATGTAAATTCCTTATCAATCTTATATCTTAATTGTTCGTTGAACGTAATTAATGAAATGAATGCAATGCATGTTTTTAATCGTTTAAAGCAGACATTTATCATTTCAGTAATCCGCTTCTTTTGGCATTTTAATTCAAGACGAGCAGAAATCAAATCAAATTATCCTAAACCTAAAGGTAATAAAACAAAACATGTATTTTTGAAAATTATTTTTAATTTGAAGATTCTATTATCACAATGCAACTTAATTTAAGTACTTACAAACGAGTGTTTTTTTATTTCGGTTTACTAGAAATACTAGTCACGCTCGTCAAATTCTCATAACTTTCAACAATCTTTGCTTTATAACTATTTCAGATATTATCACTTTAAAAATGTTTAATTATCCGTTTTCGCCAAATCCTAATTTTCCAATTTCATAAATTGAATACTGCAACTGTCCCTAAAAATCTCCAAGTACAAATATCTTTTTATTTCTCGTCGAAATCAGTCGATTTGCAATGTTTTAGAATTTTCCGACTGCATATTCCCATACACAACTTGTTTTAAAAATTCTTCACAGTAATTTGAATGGAAAATTACGAAGCTTGTACTTTTGACTCATCATTTACTGGATTTTGCCCGCTTGGACGTTGTAACTTCCTTTTCCATCGGGACCAATACTGGCGGAACTGGAACTGTAGACACCTTTGGCACCATCTACCTTTCCATCCTTGCTCACTCCACTGTCACCCTCACCAAGACGGGAGAAGAGGCTGAAATTTTAAGATCATTTTTAATAATAATTATCAATTTTCATGACAATATTGATCAATAATTAGAAATTTGTTTGAATCTTACTTAACTCCATTGGCAGTGGCATCAGCGTTGGCATTGGCATTAGCATGACCATTGCCCACAGCATTGGCATTAGCATTAGCATTGGCACTAGCACCTCCAAGGGAACCACCATGACCACCTCCAAGAGAACCACCATGACCACCTCCAAGCGATCCACCTTTGATATTACATCCGCTAACACATCCAGATCCAGAACCAAGACCTCCATTTCCACCACCAAATCCTCCTTGTCCACCATATCCTACACTTCCTCCAAGACCTCCTGCATTAGCTCCAGCTGAAGCACCAGCATTAGAATTTGCAGAACCGCCTCCAAAACCACCACCTCCTCCAAGATTGCCCTGACCTGATGGATAACCTAAATTATTCCAACTGTGTGGGGAAAATCCTGGGTCTAGTTGATATCCTGGCTGCCCAGGTAAGGGATAAGCTTGGAGTCCTACAACCAAATATTTATCAACACTTCTTCTTTCTTATTAAAAGTTTAGTTTTACTCGGGCTGTTTCTTCATGAAGAATGATATTGATTCTAGCTAAGATATGTAGTTGAAATTTCCAAAGAATATCAGGAAAGTTTGGTCTAATTTTGTAATAAATTGCTTACCTCCGTATCCGCCATTATGCCCTCCAAATCCACCGGTTTGGCTTTGTCCTACACATGGGAAAAGTTGAATTATATTTTATGATAATGATAAGAGAGATTGTTAAATTACTAGACATTTTTTGACTATCATCACCTCCAAAGCCGCCTCCATGTCCGACACCAACACCTCCTGATCCTCCTGATCCTCCATATCCTCCACCAAGACTTCCGGATCCTCCATGTCCTCCACCAAGACTTCCGGATCCTCCATGTCCTCCACCAAAACTTCCTGATCCTCCATATCCTCCACCAAGACTTCCGGATCCTCCATGTCCTCCACCAAGACTTCCTGATCCTCCATATCCTCCACCAAGACCACCTGCTCCTCCGTGACCTCCACCAAAACCTCCAAATTTAAATTCAAAATGAAAACAGTTTCTAAGATTTCTAGAAATTTAGCCTTTATCCTTAAGCTACTAGAGACGTAACACCTGGGAAAATAATGCGAGTATTTCTGAAAAAGGATTCTTCTTTTGATTTCTCCAGTAGCTTAAGGGAAAAGCACCCGAACGGCAATCGGAAGTTCTGTAAATATGTATCCTTTTTTACTCTGGAATGATATTTCAAAATACCAAAATTGGTTCAATGATCAAAATAATGATTAGATCAGCGAATGATCATAAAACTGTTTCTCGACTTTAATAGTATCAGGTAACAATCATCTTTTTATTGGACTAATAGGCTAGTCTATTTTTCCTTTAATCAAGTCCAGATGCGGAAGACCAATGATTGAAAAAGCAAAAAAAAAAAAGAAACACAAATTTTTTTTTAAATTATATAGTATATATCTGTAAATGATGATAAAAGATAATGAAAAAACGATGAAGACGTTGAAGAAGATAAAACAATATCAAATAAAATTTCCGTTTCCAATCATTTTCAATAATTAGCAAGGATAATCCTTGAATACAATCTTGTTTATCGTACATTAAATCGCCTTTAGATTAATATGATAATTTTTAAAATGTATCCCGAGTTTAGAAAATGTGCGCGATTATAAGATAATTAGTTAGTTTGTGTATAAAATAGAGAATAATTAACCTTATCTACATTGGTTGAAAAATAATCATAAAAATTCTCGCTTGGATCCCTTTTTAGCAAGGCTAATTAATTTATACCAATCCTCATTGCTTACCTCCAGCAGTGGATCCAGCATTAGCGTTAGCGTTAGCATTAGCACTGGAAGTAGCGCCAGCGCCAGTTTTACTGACTCCAGTTCCGCCTACACCTCCCAATCCTCCAGCACCTCCTCCATATCCACCTGAATTTCCCAAACCACCTGAACCTCCAAATCCACTAGTTCCTGCATGACTGCCACCTACTTCGAAGTTTCCTCCATATCCACCGGTTCCTGCTTTGCTACCACCAACTTTTCCACCACCGAATCCACTACCACCTGTGTATCCTCCTAAAAACCAATAAAAAATAATTTCCAATTACTCAGTTTCTATGAAAAAAAATCCACTCCAGATCCGCTGGGAATCGAACCCAAGTCTTCAGATTGCTTCAAAAGTAACGAAGGGTAGAGGGTAATAGCACCAGACCGGCAATCTAAAGACCTGGGTTCAGATAATAGTGGAGCTAGAAAACCCTTTTTACAGCCAGAGACCTAAAACAATTATTAATAACTTGAAATAATTAAAGTGTAATTTAACATCTTTAATTTTGTTAGAATCTTATAAAATTAAAGTTCAATTTAATTTTTGCTCAATTTTTTTCAGATTGTTGGATTATTATTTAAGGAAGCAACTGCAGATTCTCAAAAAAAGCTTGGTTCTCCGGTTCAAGCAACACTGATACTAGAATTTTCTTTCACAACAAATATTCTTTGAGAAAAATGTTATTAATAAAATCAAAATATTTTTTTGATTAAAAACTTTATGTATTAGTCTCACCGCCTCCAACATGACTTCCTCCGAGAGCTCCTCCACTGCTACCACCATAACCACCGGAACCAGCTCCAGCATGACTGCCTCCAAGAGCTCCTCCATGGCTACCAACATAACCACCGGAACTGGAACTGCCTCCAACATGACTGCCTCCAAGAGATGATCCAGTGCTACCACCATAGCCGCCTGAACCAATACCGCCTCCAAGAGCTCCTCCATTGCTACCACCATAACCACCGGAACTGGAACTGCCTCCAACATGACTGCCTCCAAGAGATGATCCACTGCTACCACCATAGCTGCCTGAACCAACACCGCCTCCAACATGACTACCTCCAAGAGCACCTCCATGGCTACCACCATAACCACCAGCTCCTGAACCTCCAAAGGAACCTCCTCCTACTCCACTACCACCTCCAAGGGATCCTCCAAAGCCGTTTCCAAATCCTCCTCCTTGACCTAAAAAAATATATAAATAATTTCAGTTAAAGTCGGATTAAGGAATATCCACCCGGTCAGATCAATGTTTTATGCTTATTAATAAAAATTTAGAAGAATTATTAAATTAATTTCGAGTAGGAAAAACATACTGTTAATCTTGCAGTTATAAGAAGAACTTCGACAGAAGAATAGTTATAATAAGAATATGGTGTAAAATTTCTTAACGCAAATAACGCAAAAAATGTATTAATATGGAGTGAATTGTTTAGTCACAAAAACATTCAAGCCTTGCAATATAAAAAGGGATCCAAACGTAACTTATAAATAATTAAATAATATAGATTAAAACTGTAGAAAGTCAAGTTATTCAGACCTGTAATAAAAATAATATTTTCAGTCGATCAGTTTAATTTTCTTGATTTATTTTTAAGAAAATACTATTTGATACAACCTAAATTGAAATTAGTAAAGAAACTGATTCTAAGTCAATTTTGACTAATTCAAACAATGCAGAATCGATGTTTGACAAATCAGTCATTTTAAATAATCCTATCTGTTGGGTTTTAAACTAAAAAGGGTGAGATGTCCACCAAAAATGAAAAAGTTGAATTTTCCACAACGTGATTAAATTTGAAACCAAATAGATAAATTGTTAACTAAAATGACCAATCTTCAACGCCAACAAAAAAATGATTGTTCAACACGGTAATTTATCTTAAGCCAAATACTTGAATTTTCAGAAAAAATATGAATTTTACCAAAAAGGCGAAGTCTCAACCAACAAGTTGAATTTTCACCCAAAAAAATTTCAACAAAATAGTTAAATTTTCAAATGAAAGCGTGAATCGTCAACAAAAATTATGAATCATTAACCAAAAGAATAACTTTTTAACAAACACTTCAACTTTCAACCAAAAAGTTGAAGTTTCAAAAGTAAAAAATGAATTTTCAGTCAAGAAGAATTATTTTCTTTCAAAAGAGACGATTTTTCAAACAAATAGTTGCATTTTCATCCAAGAAAGATAAATTTTAAACCAAGAATGAAATAGTTAAATTTTTCATGAAGAAACTTAATTTTCAAACAAAGAGGTCAATTTTCAACTAAATTGATGAATTTTTAATTTAAAAAATGAATTTGCAGCCAAGAAGATTAATTTTCTTCCAAAAGAGAAGAATTTTTAACTAGATAGTTGCATTTTGATCTAAAAAAGATAAATTTTAAGCTTAAATTTCGAATCAAGAAACTTTATTTTCAAATAAAGAGGTCGATTTTCAACTAAAATAATGAATTTTTAACAAAGTAATTCAACTTTCAGCCATCTTTTTTCTGATTTTCAACTTCTTAAACTATTTTTAATTTTAATATGTGGAATATTCTGGATGAAAATTAAAAAATTACCATAATTAGCATCATATTGATTAGCATTTCCATAGGAGAAGCCATTTCCGGCTCCATCAGAAGTTGCTGCAGCTTTAGCATCTGCAGTTGCACCTCCTGTTGCATGAGAATTTGTCAGGGTTAAAGTATTTCCGGCACCACCTCCAGAAGAACTGGAACTGGAACTGGAACTCGATGAACTGCTACTACTGCCAAAGGCATATCGCTTCTCACGAAGAAAGTTTGCTTCATCTGAAAATAAAACCAAATTTTTATGTTAATTTTGTGCATTTTTATTGACTTAAACAAGTGTTTTCACCAGATTATCTTTGGAAGATATTTGATATTAAATTTATTTATGACAGTTTTGTAATCATTGTGCGAAATATTATAGGTCATCTTTTTAACTATGTAAAGCATGATTTCTATTGTTTTTAACTGAGAGTTTTATCATAGCCCTAAAAGTTCTCGAAAAAACAAAAAACAAAATTTTGAATTTTATGGAAACCAAAATATTAAGGAAAACAATTAACTTTCTTGAAAAAACGAACTGATTCTAAAACATGGAACGTTTTAGAGATATATTGAAAATAAAAATGGGGTAAAATATTTTTTTGAACAACACTTATTTGCCTCTGAAAATTTTAACTCTTACTAAAAAAAATAATAGGACATTATATGTTGCATTTAATTTTTTTTTTTAAATTCTGTATTTTTCCAAGTAAATAAAATACTAACTTTTTTTTATTTTGTTGAGAGATCTTTTATTCATTGAAAAACCGCAGAATAATTAATAAAGTGTTTTAAATAATGAAATGTACGAAATTTTTCTTAAAATAAAGAAATATAATTTTCTTAAATGTAAAAAAAAACACTTTTTAAATTTAAAAACTTTGTGCTTGAAATTTCTTCAGTTTGAATCATGAAAACTTGCCATTATTTTGCTATTATATAGAAAACAAATTTTGTGTGTGCAAGATTTGAAAATTATTCAAAAACAATAATTTGTCACAAAAAAACATTTTGTTCATCATTAAAAAATAGTTTCATGTTGTTTTGATTGGAGCTGAAAAATTTCAAACACACGTTAAATTGAAAATATGTGCAGATGAATTAATTAAAAAAAGTTGTTTTCGTAAATTAAAAAAAAGATCTAATAATTCATTATCAAAAACCGAACTTACGAAAAATCCATCATAATTTTGTGGCTCATAGAGAAAATTTGTTAAATTTTCAAAAATTTGAATTGTCAAATCCACTATTAGAATCCGCTACTCAACAAAATTTTGGTTTGACCTACTCTAATGCACATTGATTTTTTTAAAGACTATTTTTGCTTTCTATCCTTTGAAATAAATGTAAAGTATTGTTTTTCACGATTTTCAGCAATTATATCAGTCGACATAGATTCTAATCTATTATGACTTCATTTTTGCAAAAATTTTGAAAATTATTGTCTTTTTGAATAATAAACTTTATTCAAAACAAAATTCAAATAATAATTTTGGCACCTGGTTTAAAAAAGTGTTTTAATGCCAAAAAATACTCTATAAACCAAATGTGATACTTTCATTATAAATCACAGAAAAAGGTAAGTCCTATTATTTTCTTTTATTCAGGGTCAAAATTTTAGGATTATAACTTTCATTTTAGTCATTTCCGAGAAATTTTCAAATTTTCTTTAGCATTTAAAAACGAAGAGAAAAAGTTTAATTATTTATCCAAGAAACGTTCGGACTATCGTAAAATTGAGAGTTTGTGGGATTTAGCGTTAAAAAACTTATCTAAATCAAGTCTCACATGGTTTAAAAAATAATAATCTATATTACTTTGTACATTAATTAAAAAATGTCCATAGAAAAATTAAGTTAAAAGTATCCTTTAAAAAATAGCTGGTGAAAACAAATCCTAGTCAGATGCAAATTCAGCGCAAAAAAGTACTTTAGAAATGATGTGTTTTATTCCTCAGATAAACAGGTGAGATTTTGTTGACCATTGTATTTTCTCAATATTTACCCAATATTTCTTCTACATACTAAATACTCTATTTGCACAAAATAATGTCTAAACTCCCAGAAAATTCTTTAATTTGAAGACACAACACAAAATGTCCATAATTCACATCATCTCTAATTTATTCTTTCCACTAAGGAAGGTCATCACAATTGCAATTTTAACTTTGTATAATCTGACTCAAGGCAAATAAGAGGTACATATTTTCAATGCCAAGATAATTAACATCGAAAATCAATCTCGAGGTAATTGACAACTAAACACAGAATATGTTAATGCAGATCAAGAAAAAACATTTCAATCTCTCAATTGTACAACAGCAAACAAGAATTCCTTTCCGCAATCTTCATCTTCAATAAATACTTTGTTATTATATTTTCCACTCTTAAGTTAAAAAAAATTGTAATTAAATAATCTGACGAGTTTATATCACTTTTCTGAATTTTTTCCTTGTTATTTATCTTTAGTTATATAACTTATCTCGAATTATGGTGTTTATCAAAGTGAACGCAACATTCTTAGCAAATAAGATATAATGTAAATTAATGAGACTTAAAAGTCTGGACTAATCAGTGATCAGTGACTGCAAAAACTCGAGAAGATTGATTGAACTATTGAACTTGAATGTAAATTTATAGATAACTCACACAGGCTACACGTGCGAAAGATGCTGCCTATCCTACAAAGTTGGGAAAACCCAAAGACAAGGTCGATCGCGTCAGCAGAAATTGCGGTTAAAACAAAATGAAGAAAAAAATGTAAATGACCAAATCGATCAGTCTGGTGGAGATAAGATGGGAATTACGAAGAGAGGTCATTATTAAAGCTTTGTTATATAAAAAAGCTCACTTTACTTCCGTAAATATACATTGCTCAATCAATTTTTATTTAGATATTTACGTATTTTTATTATTTTTATATCTTTGAATTTACTATCCTTCATTATTCAGTTTTATGATTTATCTAGGAATCGATAGCGATCCTTGAAAAAGCATTTAAAAAAGCTAACATATGTTATGTGGCAGAAAACGATAATTTATGTTAGTATCTTAACTTTGATCTTGATCATCAAAAGTTTGAATTTAAATTTTGCAGATTTGCATAATCATTTGAATCTAATTGCACTTTATGGTTTGTTTCTACAACATAGTTTTGAATTAAAAGATCTTAATTTAAGATAAGATTAATTCAAAATTAGTGTTTTTCCTACTGGAAATTTTGTCGAATTGCGGGAAATAGATCCTAAAAATGATGATCAGATATTTAACTACAAATTTAAAATACAAGAACTAAATGTAGTACAAAATAAAATTTTTTGAGAATCGGTATTAGGTAAAATTTGATCTTTAATAATGCAGTTTCATAAACAAAGGTATAGAAGAATTTCATTTCACATAGACAATTTGTTCGAAATTTTCTACTATCTCGTTATGAGCAACGAAAATTTGCATTGTGCCTTAATTTTTAAAAAAAAAATATGATCTTTGTTTATTTGAAGAAGGAATTGAGATTTGTAATAAAATATATATTTTTTAATATACCTTTAGCATGGATGCTGATGACCAAAAGGGCTAAGAACCCGATGCTCACTTGGTGATTCCTCATCTTGGACTGTGATGATCTTGGACTCACGTGATTCTTAAATAGCAATACTCCCACCTATGACTTCTTCCTTCCATTGAAATGACGGCATTTGGTAGTTCCTACTTGAAAAATAAAAGTGCTCTGAGGCTATCGCTATATCCCAGAATTTCTGGGATAATCCTGAACTATTAAAAACCGACAGATCAAATCTATAAATGCAATTAGTGGTTATTCAATGAAGTGGAATTTAACTCAGGTGTTTTATAATACTATTTATAATTCTTAGCGAATATGTAAACAAAATATAATATATTATTAAATTATTTTAAAATATATGGCACCCTTTTCGATTATTATCTCGAAACTATTGTTCTCGGGAAACGGTTTTCGTGATTGGATGAAGTTTTCTTTTTTTTTGCCGTTAGAAACAAAATTCTGCAAAAATAGGTTTGCGAGAAATGTGATATTATATAAATACTATGCTAAAACTAGTAGTGAACGAATAATCAATTGAAAATAAGGAATTTAATTTTTCAGTTTAAGAAACATAACATAGAATCTAAGTAGTTGCAGTTAGACAAAATATGGTTTTCAAACTACAATCTTATAGCGAAACTCATACTTTCTTAACCATATAAAAGTCTAATATTTATGAATGTTCATTAATCTGTAACTGCTTAGATACGAAAAATATGTTTTTTTTATAAAAAGTCGATTAAACAATTAAAAAATAAATTTTTAGCTCTAAAATATTCTCAATTTTGATAGATTTTTAAGAATTAAAAATTTTCATCTTAAAAATATTTTATTATCATTTTCAGAGGCTACAGAGATTCTTCTTCGTTATAATTAAACAATTATCTCAAAAACAGTTCTTTCTTTACTATTTTAATGAAAAAATATGGAAATAAAATGAAAAGTTCCTTTAAAGTTTCTAAAATAGAAAGGTTTAAAAAATTTTCTAATGTTTAAGTGAAGAGTGAAATTAGTAGGTAACTATTTCAAATTTTCCAAAAGAAATAATAAATTAAACATTTAGGCATCCAAAATATAGACATTCGTACTCAAATTATGATTTTTATACTTTATACTTTTATGCAGAAATTTATTACCAGTTTAAAAAAAAACGAAATAGTTCAATTTTCATTTTAAAAAAATCTTCAACTGGAATAGTTGATTTTTTAACCAAAAAATTAATTTCTACCAAAAAGAAGAGTTTTCATCTAAAAAGAAAAAAAAATTAACCAAAAGTCGAATAGATAAATTTTCAGTTAAAAACGATTCAACGGAATAGTTGAATTTTAAACCAAAAAGATTCATTTCTACCAAAACGACTAATTTTTATCTAAAAAGAATAGATTTTCAAACCAAAAATTCAATAGGTGCATTTTCCTTTAGAAAAAATTGTTATTCAATCAAGGAGGTGAATTTCGAACTAAAATGATGGAATAATCAATTGGAATAGTTAAATTTTCAGTAAAAAAGATAATTTTCAAAAAATAGTTAGACTTTCAAGGAAAGTAATCAATTTTCAATTAAAATGCTGAATTTCCAACTGGAATAGTTCAATTTTAAGCCAAGAAGGTTAATTTTTTAACAAAAAGACGAAATTTCAACCAAAAAACATAATTTTTAAACCAAAAATTGAATAGGTGAATCTTTAGTTAAAAGCAGCTAAGAAAATAAATTTTGAGCAAAAAAAAAAAGAATTAAAAAAATAGCTCATTTTTAAACGAAACAGATAAATATCTGATTAAAAGTTATAAATCTTTAACGAAACAATTGAAGTTTAAAAAAAGACAAATTCAACAAAACAGAAAAATTTTAATTAAGAAATTATCAATTTCTAATCAAAAATATAATAGTTAAATCTAAATTTCAAAAATAAAATTTTTTAAATGTGTTGATTGCGTTAATACAAAGCTAAAAGTATTCCCTGACCTAAAAAACTCAAAAACTGTTGATAATAATTTTCAGAGCTGAAGCGATTTAATTTTAATTAAACAAACATTGATTCGAAAATCTACTATTACTTAGTTCGTAGACTCCATTTTTTTGGTTGAGGATTCATAATTTTTATAAACAAATCTTTTGTTTTGTTCTAAATTTAAAATTCTTTTCAACATTTTAAAAATTATTTTCTTAACTGAAAATTTAACTGTTTCATGTTTCGTTGAACATCAATCTTCTTCAGTTCAAAATTCAACTATTTGTTAACAATTTTTTCTATATTTTGTTAAAACTTTCTCTTTTGTGGTAGAATATAATCTTCTTGGTGACTAATTCACCTTTTTGGTTGAAAATTCAATTATTACCTGGAAAATTATATTAAAAATTTTAATATTTGGTTTCGAAATTTATGTATTTTATTAAAAATTATTCTTTTTTTGGTAATAAACACGTGTTTATGGCTTTTTGTTCAAAATTCAACTATTAGCTTGAAAAAAACATTTTAGAATATAAATACTTGGTTGAAAATTAGTTTTTTTTTTAAATTGAAAATTAATTTGATTGAATACCAATCTAATTACTTTGGATTTTTTTACGTTGGATTTTTGGTTCATAATTAATCTTTTTGGTAGCAAGTTCATCTTCTAAGTTTATAATTCAACTATTTGGTTAAAACTTATATATGTAATGAAGAAGCATAATTTTAAATAAAAACTAATTTCTTTGATTACAAATTTAGCAATTTTTTTTCAAAATTAATTTTTTTTGCTGGAAATAATTTTTTTTTACTAGAAATATAGTTTCTGCATTTTTGCTAGAAAATTAATATTTTTTTGTCAAAAATAAAATTATTTGGTTGAAAGCTCGTTTTTTTTAAATCGATAATTCAATTATTTTAGTATAAATTGCATATTTTTGGTTTTAAATTAAATGTTATTTTTCAAAAATTCGTCTTGTATGGCTTTTACGAGATTTTTCACTTTAGTGATTTATTGATTGGATAGATTTTTTAAAATTTAAAATAAAAATATTTGCTGGAAAGAATCGAAGCTATTAAACTTATTGCAATTCAATTCGTAATTCGTAATTTATTTATAATAGCTATGCACATACTCTGGTCGAAGTAAGTTTGCAATTAGTAGCAAAAATTTTTATTATTTCACAAATTTGTTGACTGCAACTTGCTCATAAATGTTTTCTTTATATTCACAAATTTTTTCAAATTTTTCCCATTGCGTCTTCTTTTTAGATTTTTCTATTTGCAAAGCACACATTTTTTAAATTAAATTTTCTCGTCCAATTAATTGTAAGGTTCTCTGAATAATATATTTAATGATGATAAGCAATGGAACAATGCTGTCTGGCACTTTCATATACAAAATGTTGTTTCTAGATTTTTGAAGATTTTGGAAATAAAGAAGCTTTTTAAGAATTTAATAAGCTTTCAGGATAATGAACAAAATTGTAAAAATTCCTGGGAAAATTTAAACTGATTTTTTAGTTTGAAAAATAAATTTCAAGTAATAATCTACAAAGATTTTAAAATATTTTAAATTATTTCCGACAATTTGAAAAAAGAATGTGGACGATTTTAGAGCAAAACTGTTCAATTATCAAGATCACTATTTTTTATAAAAAATAAAAATTCAGGAGAAAATTTAAAATCCTTTATTATTTTGAGAAATTAATTTAAAAAGAATACTCAAAAATTTGTCAAAAATATTTTCATTAAAGAATCTGGAAGAATAGAGTCCAACTTTTTAAATTTTTGATAATTTTTAGAAAAATGTTGAAAAAAATTGTAATATTTTTAAAACTTAGAAGATTTAAAGATGTTGGGAATGGTTAAAGGAATAATTTGAATTTTAAAATGACATCTAAAAATTGTTAACAAAATATACATTTTTTGAGGCTTAAACAAAAATTTTGAAGCCTTTTAAGAAGTTTAAAAGGCTTCAAGAAAATAAAATACTTTTATTATTTTCCAGGAGAAGATTCTAATGACCTTTTGTATAAGGCAGTAACTTTTTAAGAAAATTTAAAAATATATCGAAACATTTCAAAAGATTTCTACTAAAGTCGAAAATATCTGAAAGGTTTAAAAGCAATTTAAAAAATTTTAAAGATACTAAAAATTTTTAGGAATAGTTAGAGTCAGTTTAAACGATATTTTCCAAATTATAAGAATCTTAAATATCTTTTTGTTTGATTCGAATTTTTCCTACAATTTTGCAAAATCTTGAAAAATACAAAAATTATACTTTTTCGACATACCTGAAATCTTCAAAAATGCAACTGGTTAAAAATAACTCTTTTTTATAAAAGTTTTATCATTTCAGTGAGAATTCAGATTTTTCTGTTAAAAAATTGAATTTTATGTAGAAAATTCGTCTCTTTAGATAGAAATTCATCCTTTTGGATTTGAAAATGCAATAATAAAAAATATGTATCATATAAACTTAAAAATATAAAAATGGTAAAATTTTTGAAAATGCTGATAAATGTCTAACGTTTGCTTCGTTATGAAAAATGTGTTTTTCATAAACTAAATTAAAATTGAAAGCTACATTTGTAATATTTAAATTAACCTGTAAAGTTTAAAATCGTCGAAAATTGGAATTTTTAATTTAAAAAATAAGGTGATCTTGCAGATCATCTTCAGTCTGCAAAATTTATTCAGTCATTAAATTCACAATTCGTGTATAATTTTTTTCTGTGTTTTATAAAGATAATTGATACTTCAATTAAGAAACATTAAACTTCAATAAAAGTTTTACAATTTTTTAAACAATTTTTGGATATGTTAGTTCTTTTATCCAAGATAGACAATATTATTAAAAAAATAATTATATTTCTAAGAATATTTACATGATTTGAATAACAATAATAAGGCATGTTAGCATTTTTCACTGAAAACCAGTTATTTTAAACAAAAATCATTTTAGAAGATCCGTTTTGAAATCGGAAATTTTAGTTGTATCTTCTTCAAGATCAAATATTTTTCATAAAAATTCAGAGACATCCTTCTTATCAAAAATATCATGATTTATAAGACTTACTAATTCAAAAAACTATAATTTCTAGCACTGGAAAATATTCTATAATTATTTATTAAGTCACGAATAAAGAAGATTAAACGAATCCTTTTTTGATGAAATTGAATACTAAATTACGTCATGTTTTATAAAAATAAGGTATGAAAAGGAGGTAAGACCAGAAATATTTTGGTAAAAATATAGAAAAAATGATTAAAATTAATTTTTTAATTAAAAATTAATATAGTATTAACAAATACAATATTTCCAAATTCGAATCGTTAAATAATTAACTGATGAAACTTTAAATTCTCTTGTTAATAAATTCGGAAGGACATTATTTGACCGGAAAAGAACAAAATTGACGTTTCACATTTCCGAAATTAAATAATTCTCGAAATTTTAAATTCTCGAAAATCCAACGTGTAAATTGTCAATCGAAAACTTTTTTTAAATTCCAAACTGCATGTATATCAAATAAAATGTTCTCTTACTAAAACAAAATATAAAAACATTATTTTTTCTGGAAATAAAAAATTTAAAACAATTATTATTATTAATAATAATAAAAATAATATAATAATACAATAATAAAATTAAAAATATAAGTATTATTAAATTGATCGCTGACATTGATAAAAGATAGAATGTTAATGTTAAATTTTTTTAAATATTGGAAAATAATTATGTTCTTAAAATTTTCCTATAGCATTATAATTTGTAAAAACTTTTTTACACTTTTAAAGAGATGAACAAAAAATAAACTTATAAACAAAAACTTATAATATCTTAAATGATTCAGTGTTCACTTTTAAATATTAATTTCAAACTTTAAAAATTACAATATATTATGATATTTTTTTAATTGTTGCAGGCTCTTAAAAAAATTAAGGAATTTTTTCATTGATTCAAAAAGATATTTAGAAGCTCGAAAATATTCTGCAATAATTCAAATCTTGAGAAGCTTTTTAACAAATTTAAAACATATTGTAGATTTTTAAACAGTTTATAGAAAAATGTAGGAGCTTCTTAAAATGTAAGATGTGAGCTTGTTTCAAAACAATCTGAGAGATTTCAAGGAAAATTTGATAATTTTGCAGATTTTTTTTTAATTTTAAGGAAGATTCAAGTTTGTTTAAAGACATTTGAAAGTTTTATAAAAAGTTTAAAAATACTTAGGAATAATTCGATTCAGTTTGAAGGATATTCAGAAATTTCAGAAGATTTCCGAATATTTAAGAAATATTTGAAAATTGTTTCCAGACGTTAAAAAGTTCTAACTATATTTTTTACTGATTTAAATTTGTTCTTAAATTTCGTAAAACCCTGCTAAATAAAAAAAGAATTTCTTAGAAATTTTCTAGATTCATAATTTTTGTTCAAAATTTGTCTTTTTTTATATGAAATTCTTGTACTTGGTTAAAAGTTGAAATTGGTCTTCAAAATTCGTATTTTCGAGTTGGCAAATTGAACTGATCTGTAGAAAATTCGTCTTTCTTGGAAAACATTTTTGTTCAAAATTCTTTTTCTTTTTTTTTTGAAATTCAACCATTTGTTTTGAGATTAACGTTTTTATCAAAATTTTGATTTCAAATATCTAAAATGTTAAAAAATATTTATGAATTTTCTCAAGAATTTCAGAAAAATTATATTCATATAACCTTAAAAACAAATAAACTTAAAATAAAGCAGTTATTCAAAATTTGTATGGGATTTTAAATGATTTCGTAAGTAAATTCTGAAGCAAATAGAACTCGGAAAATTTAAAGTAATTTTAACGGGTTAACAAATTATGAGGCGTTTCAAATGATTTGGAAGATTTTAAAAGCATATAAAAATATTTGGAGGGATTTTATTGGATTTCAAAGAAACGTCTAGGATTTCGTGAATAACTAAAAGATTTCAAGGCATTTTGAGAAATTTGTAAGGGCTTTTTATAATTTTCAAAAGGTTTTAAAAATGTTTAAACCCTAATTCAGCACTGAGGCACTTTTTGATATATTGCCACATTTTAAGCCTCAAAAAATATAAGAAAAGTGGTTAATTAATAAAAATATATTTTTGACTAATTTTATTTTTTCAGAGTAATACTAGCTCGAATACCAAGTATTTAGAACAAGGAAAGAGTATTGCGCGCACAGCGCTCCGTTTTGTTAATTAGTCATTCTTAAAATAAAATTCATATAATGAGATTCAATATCCTTCTTACTAAATTAATTTCTTTTATTATTAATTATTAATATTTTTAATATTATGTTATCCGTCGTTTCATTAGTATAAATTTCGGCGTGGGTAGTTATGGTTGTTTCCTGGGTAATTTCGAATATTTTCTGGGTATTTCCGGTTGTATCCTGGGTAATTCGGGATGCTTCCTTGGTAGTATCCGTTGTTTCCTGGGCCATATCCTAAAAAAGCATTTTTTAAAATAGCTTTTATAATTAATACATAAATCATTTTTACATCAAAATATTAAATTTATAAAATAAAATTTGTTTGTATTTCATAGCATTTGTTTATCTAAAATTATAGAAAATAAAAGCAAGCACAATAATAAATAATTGTTTGAGATCGAAAATTCTTCTTTCCATCTGTGATTTTTTTTTGTTTAAAATAACTGATTTCGTGTACAAAAAAATGATTATCTTCTTTGACATCTAAGAATTTTTTAAATTAGTATTTTTAAATCTTTCTTCTATTTTATAATTATTTTAAATACTGATTTCTGGAGCAAAATACTAAAATAAACTGAAATTGTTAACAATTTGTGAATCTTAATATAATGAGAGTCAAACTCTGATATAGTGCGCCCGGATATAGCCCTTCCGAGAATGGACGCCGCGGCGGTCGCTCAGACGCCTATCATTGACCTTGATAACAAAGCCATCTGATATGTGAGTATATTTTGCGAAATAGTATCGCGAAGTTAAAGGAGCATTGTTGATGAAAAAGGGCAGTGGTTATCAATTTATTTTGATAAAAAGTGGCATAACACGCTTTAAAATTTATCATTTGATATAAAGTTTCTTGTTAATATTTAACTGAATTTCAAATATCTTCAGAATTTGTGTAATTTGTGTGTTGTTTATAGAATTTGCATCGTATTCACTAAAAATAAAAAAAATAAACACATTTTCTGTTAAAACTGTTTTTGTCAAGACGATAATGATTTAACTTGAATATGCAAAAAATATAAATTATATGCGATTAGAAATGAAATATGAACTCTAAATTAACTTTTAAATTGTAATTTTTTAGATGGTAAATATTTCATGTAAAAAATTAATACAAATTTATTCCAGTTCACTCTTATGGCAAGGCAAGTTATTTGAAGCTCATAATAATTTGTTGCAACACATATAGAATACTAAAATAATTATTTTTTTTACAATAACAGTTTTAACACAAAACGTGTTTTTTCACTGTATACGATGAAAATTCCACATGTAACACTTAGTTTCCCGGTTCTATGGTTCTACAAAAAAAAAACAAAGAAAAAGAAGAAAAAGTATTTGATATAAGTCCCACTGTAGTGTTTTGTAATCTAAAACTATCAGGTGTTGACGTGAGAATTGTGAAAACTGTGTTTTTCGTGGAGATTGAAACTAATATTTATAAAATCAAGTGATTTTCTGTTCAATAACTTCTTCGTCGATTAACTTGAAGCACCGGAGTCCCACTTTATTGTATTGTAATCTTAAACTTTCAGGTGTTAGCTTGAGAATTGCGAAAACTGTGTTTTTCCTGGAGAGTTAAACTAATAATTATAAAAGCAAGTGATTTTCTGTTAAATAATTTCTTCGTAAGTCAGTTTATGGAACTGCGTTATGCGCATTATGTGCTATTTGCAGAAGTGCGTGCTTCCCAAACTTTTAAAGTACTTAATCGGAAAGCACATTTAATAAACGTGCAACAGCAAACTTTCTTCCTCATTTCCGTTCAATATTCAGTTTATCCTTGTCTTCGTATTAGAAAAGCAATTTTCAAAATATTTTTTATCACGCAGTTAAATCTAACGGAAGAGGTTCATACGCCCCTGACTATTTAATTTGAAGTGGAGCACTATTTCTGATTTTGACAGTATATTTTTTTTATATTAAAAATGCCTGTTTCCGACAGAAAACACAAACATAATCCAGAATTGTTAAAAGATTCTAAATTTTGTTTGAATTATAATAACTTTTGTTTAAAAATACAAATCCATGTAAAACAACGTAACATTTTTGGCGCCTACCAAAAAAGCACTATTTTAAAAATGTTACCAATAATTACACAAACCTGATTGTTGATTGTAATAAAAATCATTTGGTTGGACACTAGCATAAGCATCAGCGTCAGATCCGAACGTTCGAGTAGCAATATAAGGGCGTCCATTCGTTATACCACTCTGGGAAGAGGAAGAACTTTGGCCTACTGGTCCATCATTACTGTGGGAATGGGAAGTAATTTTGCCTCCGGGTTCGAAAAAGGTTCGCCCGGAATCATAGCCTGAAATAATATTTTATTTAAAAACTACAATAATTTCAAGGAATCTGTATTATTATTAGAGATAGTTACCATCAATCAGGGCAGATATATTTTTCACAACCGTGAAAATAGAAATCAACCTATCGATCAAGTTAACTCTTCAAATAACAAGAAAATACTTAACGTCATTACAGACTAGGTGTAAATTTATATATTTTTATTTTAGAATTAAATTTTTTTCTGGAAAAAAAATCCACTCTCGTCGCTCCACTGAGAATCGAACCACAGAACTTTCGATTGCCGGTCGGGCGTGTATTTCTCAAAAAAGATTCTTCTTTCGATCTCTCTAAAGGTGTCCGCACAAGAAAATACGTGTGCAGTATGCTGGAAACAGCTCACGCACGCGCCGGTCGTGTACGCACACAAAATACCCACCAATCATGCGCGATCTGTCGCGCTGCTGCGGTGCGGGCTGGCTACGTACCGTTCACATATCGGACCGCCACTCGACAGGCAAAAGTTTTCGAGGTTGCGAATTCGTTTCAAGAGCCGGACCGATAGGTGAACGGTATATAGCCAGCTCGCACTGCAGAAGGGCGACAGATCGCACGCGATTGGTTGGCGGTCTGTGTGTGTGCACGGACAAATCGTTTCCAGCATACTGCACACGTTTTTTCTTGTGCAAAAACCTTAATAGCTCAATGGGAACACACCCGATCGGCAGTCGGAAGTTGTGTGGTTCGATTCTCAGTGGAGCGAAGAAAGTGGATCTTTTTTTCAGAAAAAAATTCACCTACATTAATTTTTTTTTCAGCAGTCTCAACAAAAGTAATTTACATAAATTATTTGCAATTCAGATATTCTAGTTATCTGTCCTACTATCGTACAATCAAACCAAGATTTTTGGAACAGTTTTAAGTAACTTATCTTATCAATTTGAGGGTACATGCAGAGACCTTTTTTCAAATTAAATTTCCACATTTTGAAAATTCAGGAGAAAAATTTAATTTTTTGGAAGAAAATAAATCGCATAATTTAACGCCGGTTTTAACATAAATCCAGTTTTTATTTTGTGCAGTATTTTGGGTACTAAATACTTAAAATAAAGGGTTTTGAAAAATCTTTAATATTTCTCCTGATACTGTTAATTCAATATTTTGGAATTTGAAAAAAATATTTTAAGAATTCAAACATTTTAAAAACTTGAAATGTTTAATTTGTACATAATTTATTTTATAAAAAATTTGTGATTGCTGACACAAAATATGTTTGGAAAAGAACAAAATTAAGAAGGTCAAAATGTAAAAGTAAAATTTTTTCTAAACTGAATTTTTGCATTTGTTGGACTAACAGCGATATATTTGAGAAAATGCTAAGAGAAAAATTAACTTATTTTTTTAATTTTGACCAAAAATACCTCTTATTTATTTATGATAATTTGTATCATTTGCGAGAAAAATGCAAACATTCGATTTTTCAAAAATAAATAAATAAAATTTTGTATGAGCACAAGTTTGAAAAAATATTTGATAAGATAAAAAAGTCAGTTTGAACATAAAATCCAATTTCCGTTTTTTTTAATTCAACCGAAAATGTGTAATCGAATTTAATGGAAAACCACACTTTCTTTATATTTTATCCACTATTAAAAAATCCTTCCTCGTATAAAGAACACATTCTGTAATTTTTATACACACGAACTCATTTTTTCGGACACGAGAATTTTTTAAAAAATAATTTCATTTTTCTTGCAAACGATAAAAGAAATCATATTTTTGCAGAACTTTTTATAAAATCCGCCCCTCTTAGCATTTGGTCATTTCTGTCGTTTGGCAGCAAAAATACAAAAATTTAATTTTTCGAAAATAGTTGTGAAAGCACAAAAAAGTTTGAAAAAAATGTAATATCCCCATTAGTTCAAAAGTTATGAAGGTTTGAAGAAAAATGTTCTTTTCAATAATCCTAAAAATTTAAATACTCAAAACTTTGAAAAAATAATGTTTTTTAAAATGGTGAGATACATGTCTTATTCCCTTATGATTTGAAAGGGATTTGGTCTATCACTAATTTTTCAGGTAGTACAAACTTTTTTTGAGTGAATTTATTTTTGTAACACATAATCAATTTCAAAACCGGTTCGATTTTTTAAATTAACCACGGAAATTTGAAAATTATAATGAAAGTAATTAGGAAAGCTGTATGTAATTATTATAAATTTAAGAATAAATGTTTACCGTGAGCACAGGCTACGAAAAGAAGAAGGGTCAAAAGGCCGCTGTTTTTGACGATACGCATGGTTGAAGACTTATTTCGAAGACTGTGTCATTTTTAAAATCAGTGCTTCTTTAAATAGTACAATCCCCTCTAAAATATTGTCAATTTTGATAATGATCGACAGAAATTCCCAACTAGATGACCAAACGAGTGATGTAATATACTTTCTAAGAGGGAGACATGTTTGTTTGGCAGAAAATCGCATTCCAAAGAGAGAGAGAGAGAGGAAAAACTTGATAAAGTAAGCCATTACCTTATTTACATACTATCGAAGAAAATATTTACAACACATTAAAATAGGTCTTCGTGATAAAGATTTATTGTTAATTTATTAACACTTCCTCTATCAAATTCAGACAGTCTTGAATAAGGAACCGCACATAAAATACATCACGGATTGTAGCCACTCCCCCCCTGCAACGAGTCGTAAAAATATGTCTACCCCCCCACCCCCTACCTACTGCCATAAACAATGACACACATTTTTCATAGGACTTATAAAATTAGAGGTCAAACCATTGAAAATTGAAATTTAGTGATTGTGAATTCTCCTTTGTTAAAGCTCATTCGGTTTTAACGAAAACATTCTATTCAATCTTATCACGTATATCGTGCTTATCTCTTCATTACATTTTTTCCGAAACGTGAACTTTTTTAGATGATGTACAATTCTATTATATTAAAAATTTCGAAATTATTTATTGATTCATTTTTTATTATTACTTAAAATGTTTGCCCTCATTTGGTATTCATATTTATTCGCAGCTACCCTGAAAAATGTAAAGCTTCAATAATTTTCAATAATTTTTGGTACGAATGTGCGTCCTATCAAAAAAGGGTGATTACAAATTTTTAGATCTATTTTAGATGAACAATATTTTGTTATTAATCATTTTATGGCTCCTTATGTCGATTTTTCAAAAATAAAATTTTTTTCTTTCAATGTTATTTTTTACGATTAAAAAACTACGCCTTCTGTCAAAAATTTATTATTAACAAATTCATAGATTTTTTCAGTAAAAATGTTTGATTTATTCATTTATTTTTGTACCGTGGGTCGTTTTTGCAAGAATTTTATTTTTAAAATACTTTTTTGGGTGAATAATTTCTATTCTATTTTTTTCGTATCTTGCATGTTTCGACTAAAAAATTGAAGTTTTTATTCCGAATAACATTTTTCACGATAAAAACGAAAAATATGCGTCTCGCATCTTTTTGTTGAAAAAGGGCATTTTTTATTTTTTGAAAAGCATTTACGATGGATAAAACCGAAACCGCTGCTTAACCTAACTTAAAATTGTTATAAAATTTAAAAATAATAATCCCAAAATAAAAACAACAACATAACAAAACATAACCAAAAACTGTTCAAAATTGTAATTATATTTTGAAATCATATTATTTTTGTTTAAAATAGCCGATTTCCGGAAAAAAGTGAGCACACCCTATTGTTGTGCAAATATTTTAAATCTTGTTTGAAAATGACATAACAAAAAATTGTTTAATATTGTAAATCTTCATTAAAAAATGTATTGGTTTTGGTCAAAAATGAGCGATTTTCAGTGAAAAATGTTGACATACTTAAAATTATTCAAAAATTTAAAAATAACAATTATAATTTAAAATTATAATATAATAATTTGTGAGTATTGTTGTTAAAGTAAAATGATTTTTGTTTTAAATCATCGATTTCCGATGGAGAACACTGAAATAACAATCAATTATTTAAAATTATAAATCTTCTAGTAAATCTAATTTTGTTTTGTTCAAAATAACCGTCTCTCGATTGAAAATGTTAACATAACCTAAAAGTGTTGTAAATTGGGAATCGAGATGATGAATACTCTTTAAAAATTCTAATTTGATTTTAAAATTCCAAGTCTTTTTTAAAACTGTAGGCTTTTATATTAAAATTCTTTATTTTTAGATTAAATTTTCAAAATTCGAATTTTAAGATATAAACAACTTCAGGTAATGAAAACCAATAAGTTTATCAAGAAAAATGATTGCGCTTAATTATTTTCTCGATTAGACTGGCAATATAATTTTTAGTACAAAATGCAAATTTGGAATAATTGTATTTTTTAGGTTTGTTTGTTTTCCGCTGATGATTCAACTGTTGAATTATCAACTAGAAAAATCCTGATTCTAAGAAAAAATTTCATAGCTGATATTTCAATCAAAAAAGATGTTTTTAAAACAAAAAACAGTAGTATTCATCCAGAAAAGACCAATTTTCAACAAAATAGTTGAATCTTATATATATTTATATATTTATATATTTTTAACGTTACAAAAAATCTATTGCGATAAGGAAAGAATACTATGTGTATACTATGAGGGTGCTCTGTAGAGTAACCCTTCCGTTCACTCGGTCCGCCAGGGACAGTAATTTGGTGATGGTGTTTTATGCTGAGAAATTCAACCAACCTTCAGCAGCGTTGTGTTGGATGGGAGTTAATATGCTCTCATTTTTACATTCCCGGTCCACAGTTAGGGTTTTAATTTTTTTATAAATACACCAAACTCTCGCTTTCAGTCAAGGCTCGGGGGTGGCCTTCAAATAGACTTGGACTGATTTCGGGGGGCAGAAACGTAAACAGTGAGCGCCGCCTGACTTGTTTCCAATTGGAA